>NC_088223.1:86727685-86815185 GCF_036934945.1 Oncorhynchus masou masou | reverse complement strand
CACTGAGAATGACATCCTGAAAATATGGTTAAAAATACTGTAGGTCTGTTTTGGACACAAGGAATTATGCAGCGTTGCCTAAGCTTAGTGACGAGCTTTGAGGGCACTATGGTGTTGAACGCTGAGCTGTAGTCAATGAATAGCATTCTCACATAGGTGTTCCTTTTATCTAGGCGGGAAAGGGCAGTGTGTGCAATAGAGATTGCATCATCTGTGGATCTGTTGTGGCGGTATGCAAATTGGAGTGGGTCTAAGGTTTCTGGGATAATGGTGTTGATGTGAGCCATGACCAGCCTTTCAAAGACTTCATGGCTACAGATGTGAGTGCTACGGGCCGGTAGTCATTTAGGCAGGTTACCTTAGTGTTCTTGGGCACTGGGACAATGATGGTCTGCTTGAAACATGTTGGTATTACAGACAGGTTAAAATGTCAGTGAAGACACTTGCCAGTTGATCAGCTCCTCTTTCCGCAGCAACCAGTGATCCGGGTCAACAGCATCAATGTAACAGTACAGACTTTACGCCCGTCCCCTCGCCCCGACCTGGGCGCGAACCAGGGACGCTCTGCACACACGTCAACAGTCACCCTCTAAGCATCGTTACCCATCGTTACCCATCGTTACCCATCGCTCCACAAAAGCCACGGCCCTTGCAGAGCAAGGGGAACCACTACTTCAAGGTTTCAGAGCGAGTGACGTCACCGATTGAAACCCTACCAGCGCGCACCACAGCTAACTAGCTAGCCATTTCACATCAGCTACACTTGGCATACACGTCCTGGTAATCTGTCTGGCCCTGCGGCCTTGTGAATGTTGACCTGTTTCAAGGTCTTACTCACATTTCCTACGGAGAGTGTGATCACACAGTCGTACGGAACAACTGATGGTCTCATGCATGCTTCAGTGTTACTTACCTTTGTAGTCTGTAATAGTTTGCAAGCCCTGCCACATCCAACGAGTGTCAGCCCGCGTAGTACGAATCTTAGTTCTGTATTGACGCCTTGCTGATTTGATGGTTCGTCGGAGGGCGTAGCGGGATTTCATATAAGCTTCCGGGTTAGAGTCCCGCTCCTTGAAAGCAGAAGATCTACCTTTTAGCTCAGAGCGGATGTTGCCTGTAATCCATGGCTTCTGGTTGGGGTATGTACGTACAGTGACTGTGGGGACTAAGTCATCAGTGCACTTATTGAGGAAGCCAGTGACTGATGTGGTGTACTTCTCAATGCCATCGGAAGAGTCCCGGGACATATTCCAGTCTGTGATAGCAAAACAGTTCTGTAGTTTAACATCTGCATCATCTGACCACTTCTTTATTGACTGAGTCACTGGTGCTTCCTGCTTTAGTTTTTGCTTGTAAGCAGGAATCAAGAGGATAGAATTAGGGTCAGATTTGCCAAATGGAGGGCGAGGGAGAGCTTTGTACGCGTCTCTGTGTGTGGAGTAAAGGTGGTCCAAAGTTTTTTTCTTCTGGTTGCACATTTAACATGCTGGTAGACATTTTGTAAAACGGATTTAAGTTTCCCTTCATTTAAGTCCCCGGCCACTAGGAGTGTCGCCTCTGGATGTGTGTTTTCCTGTTTGCTTATGGCCACATACAGCTCTTTTAGTCCGGCCTTAGCGCCAGAATCGGTTTGTGGTAGTAAATAGATAACTACGAAGCATATAGATGAAAACTCTCTTTGGTAAATAGTGTGTTCTACAGCTTATCATGAGATACTCAAACTTCCTTACTATTAGATGTTGTGCACCAGCTGTAGTTTACAATTATAAACTGGGTGGTTCGAGCCCTGAATGCTGATTGGTTGAAAGCCGTGGTATATCAGACCGTATACAATGGGTATGGCAAAACATGTATTTTTATCGTTCTAATTAAGTTGGTAACCAGTTTATTATAGCAATAAGGCACCTCTGGTGTTTGTGATATATGGCCGATATACCACGGATAAGGGCTGTATCCAGGCACTCTGCATTGCGTCGTGCTAAGGACAGCCCTTAGCCTTGGTATATTGGCCATTTACCACACCACCTCGGGCCTTATCGCTTAAAGAGAGGAATACCTTTGTAAGAATGCTGTTCATCGATAACATTTCAGCATTTTAAACCATAGTACCCTCCAACCTTGTCATTAAGCTCAAGGCCCTGGGTCTCAACCCCGCCCTGTGCAACTGGGTCCTGGACTTCCTGACGGGCCGCCCCCAGGTGGTGAGGGTAGGAAACAACATCTCCACCCCGCTGATCCTCAACACTAGGGCCCCACAAGGGTGCATTCTCAGCCCTCTCCTGTACTCCCTGTTCACCCATGACTGCGTGGCCATGCAGGCCTCCAACTCAATCATCAAGTTTGCAGACGACACTACAATGGTGGGCTTGATAACCCACAACGAAGTGATGGCCTACAGGGAGGAGATGAGGGCCCTCGGAGTGTGGTGTCAGGAAAATAACCTCACACTCAATGTCAACAAAACAAAGGAGATGATACTGGACTTCAGGAAACAGCAGAGGGAGCATCCCCCCACCCACATTGACGGGACAGGTGGAGAAGGTGGAAAGTTAAGTTCCTCGGCGTACACATCACGGACAAACTGAAATGGTCCACCCACACAGAGAGCGTGGTGAAGAAGGTGCAGCAGCGCCTCTTCAACCTCAGGAGGCTGAAGAAATTTGGCTTGGCACCGAAAAAACTTTTACAGATGCACAATTGAGAGCATCCTGTCGAGCTATATCACGACCTGGTACAGCAACTGCTCCACCCACAACCGTAAGGTTCTCCAGAGGTTAGTGAGATCTGCACAACGCATCACAGGAAGGCCAAAAGAGCATCAAGACAACAACCACCCGAGCCACTGCCTGTTCACACCGCTATCATCCAGAAGGCGAGGTCAGTACAGGTGCATCAAAGCTGGGACCGAGAGACTGAAAAACAGATTCTATCTCAAGGCCATCAGACTGTTAAACAACCATCACTAACATTGAGTGGCTGCTGCCAACATACAGACTCAAATCTCCAGCCACTTTAATAATTCAAAATTGGATGTAATAAATGTATCACTAGTCACTTTAAACAATGACACTTTATATAATGTTTTCAAACCCTACATTAGTCATCTTATATGTACAGTGGGGTAAAAAAGTATTTAGTCAGCCACCAATTGTGCAAGTTCTCCCACTTAAAAAGATGAGAGGCCTGTAATTTTCAGCATAGGTACACTTCAACTATAACAGACAAAATGAGGAAAAAAAATCCAGAAAATCATATTTTTTTTTTGTAGAGCACCACAGCGTTGTCATCATAATATCCATAAAACCTAGCGGTCAAACACGGTGAAACAACTGTTGGAAGCATTTCTGTGTTTGACCACTAGGTTTTATGGGTATTATGACTCATACTGTGGTACTCCAAATTTCCTGTAAGCAAGAGGGGAGGCAAGTGACATCAGAGGGCACCATCAGACCAACTCCTTGAATGGCCTACTTCAACAGGAAAGTTAAAAAAAATAGCTGGAGTCAGTCTTTAAGTATTTAAACATCAAATACATATCTGATTTGAATATCATTAATTTGCATTTCTCTTTTCCCCTCCCCAATGCAGATTATCTTTAATCTTCCAATCTCATGCAGGGACGGCTACGGTAAATTAGCATAAGAAAAGCATTATGGTGCAATGCATCTGACTGCTGATGATTAAATGTGTCAATGTTGTAATTGTTTCAGTGCCTATATCAAATAAATGAATAACTACGCGGAATAAGCAGCTGAAGTAGATGGTTTGTGATAAACACACATTGTTCTGACATGAACGATAAATAACGCTATTGTCACGCCTTGGTCTTAGTATTTTGTGTTTTAGTTAATTAGTTGGTCAGGCCAGGGTGTGACATGGGTTTATTGTTTGTTGTAATTCTTAGTGGGGTTTTTTAGTTATTGGGATTGTAGCTGATTAGGGGTGTGTGTGTTACATAGGTTTGGCTGCCTGAGGCGGTTCTCAATCAGAGTCAGGTGATTCTCGTTGTCTCTGATTGGGAACCGTATTTAGGTAGCCTGGGTTTCACTTTGTATTTCGTGGGTGATTGTTCCTGTCTCTGTGTTAGTGTTCACCAGACAGGCTGTATAGGTTTTTCACGTTCCGTTTGTTGTTTTTGTTTTTTCATGTATCGTCGTTTGTTCAATTAATAAACATGAGTAACCAACACGCTGCATTTCGGTCCGACTCTCTTTCGACAAACGAAGAACGTCGTTACAGCTATAGGTCTTTGGATGACTTCGTCAGTGATTATTGGAATGTTGTCTGAACTGAATATGATCCATTTTGCCTCAAATGTGCTCAAAAACATAACAGCAATTTGCTACCATATAGGGTGGCTAGCTGTTGCCCTTAATGTTTTGTGGCCTCCTAGGGTAGGTCATTACACAGAGGAGAGATTGCAATGTACATTTAAGTGTATGAGTTAGAACAGTGCAGCATTCTGATTCATACAGTACTCTATGCCCAGCATGCTTGCCTATAGCCTTATTCGTAAAGCAAAAACAACCAGAAACAAAACATAGCTTGCTTGCTGAAGAGAGTTCCAACAGCTAATCACCCTTTTCCAATTAGCGTTCAAATGATGCATGTATGAGTTAGTTTCTTTACAGTTCTGCTGTGGAGATAAAACCTAGGTGAGTGATTCAGCACCAACAGCACAGCAGCATAGCAATTATTTTAGGCTACGTGGTGTGTTCTTCCCCCTGTTCCCCCTACCCCCTCACATGCTGTGAAGGGAGTAGCATCATGAATCATGAAGAAATGTGCGAGCCTCCATATTTTGATGACCCGTGGCTCCCCACATACATCACAGTCTGCCAGGTGGGTTCACCAGATATGTAGTCTAGGGTTTCTGTACATTATTGTTTCTGTGGGGCACTTTCCCCCTACGTCCTTAGGGAGTCGCTCTAAAATAGAATAGATTGGTAGGGGGCTACTGACATGAAGTAGGGACAAATCCATAACATACAGATGTAGGATCTTAATTTGATCACCCTGTTTCAGGATAACTTTTATTTGAGGTTGTGTTTGAGGTTTAACAATGTTTCTGAAGTTTGTTATTTCCATTTAGAAACTTCAGACTTGATTTGCCCTTACGAAAAATGTAGCAACCCCTACAAATATTCTCATTAGTTATAATCCACATAATAATTCACATTTACTGTTGCTGCTGGATTATTTTCCTGCTGTAGTAAACTGACTCAAATTAAGATCCTACATCTGTACAGTATGGTGTTCTGATCTATGAAGACTGGAGGGAGAAGCAGAGAAATGTTGTTCATCAAAACAACTGGAGACCAAGCATACTGGCACAATGTCCAGACTACAGAAAATCAATTGTAAGATGACTGTTCAATCAGGTATCCATTGTGCCTAATACTACCTAACAACCACAGCTAGGTGCCCTTGAAAAGATAACATACGACCTAACATCTCAGGAATATAAGAGTATAACACACACTGTATACATGAGTCAGTTTAGAGGGAGGAGTATTCCATTTGTGAGGCAATACATACATAAACCAATGTACACTATATACCACACACTCAGGTTACTTGTATGGAAGTGCTGTCCTTCAGTTAGAGCAAAAACACCCTACTCTGTGGGTGCAATACATGGGGGTGGTATACTTTATGACAATGTCACTGGTCGTGATTGAGTTTAATAATTTATCTTCATGCAAGTGGTCAGCATGGACTTCCGATTCGTGTGTGGCTTTGGAATATCCTCCAGCAAGAGCTGGCTAGATAGTGTCACATTCTATAGCCCGATCTCTGCTCTCATGTAATTAGAGGGGACGCTTTTGTAAACATTTCGGGGAACTATGACAGACTGCTGCGAAGTTGCCAGCAGGCGCCACTTTCACAAATAAGAGTAGAAATACATCTGAGCAAAAAGTTAAAAGAACCAAATGAATGAAAGAACAATAACAATTAACTCAATGAGCGTCTACAAACACACAGCCCTCGAAGAAGTAAGAAAGTAAGTACACACAGTCCAAAGTGGCCTCATTTAGCATTTAGTATTTATTAGGATCCCCATTAGCTGCTGCCAAGACAGCAGGGACTCTTCCTGGGGTCCAAACAGGGTTAAAACAGTAACATCACATCAAAACACAACAACAGGCTACATCATCAATAACACAATACATCATACAACACATTATTACATTATTAATTTAATATTACAAAACTACAATATAAAATCCACAATACCACAACATTACAGTGTGTGAGTGTGTGTAGAGTGAGTGTGTTAGTGTGTGTGCATGTGTATTTGTGTGTGTACGTGTCTCTCTTCAAGGTCTGTGATGTACCATGAGGTGTTGTTTTATCTGTTTTATAAATCTGATTGTACGGCTCACCTGAGTTACATGATGTGGAAGAGAGCTCCATTTAGTCATGGCTCTATGCAGTACTGTGCGTTTCCCAGAGTCTGTTAAGGACTTGGGGACTGTGAAAAGACCCCTGGTGGGGTGTGTATGGGTGTCTGAGCTGTGTGCTGGTCTTTTGAACAGACAGCTCGGTGCTTTTGACTTTGTCAATACCTATCAAAAAGACAAATAATGATGCAGTAAATATCTCTTCTACTTGGAGCCAGGAGAGATTTACATGCATTATGGATCTCTGTGTACATTTAACTTCTTATGGCTGGGGGGCAGTATTGAGTAGCTTGGATGAAAAGTTGCCCAAAGTAAATGGCCTGCTCCTCGGTCTCAGTTCCTAATATATGCATATTATTATTAGTATTGGATAGAAAACACTCTAAAATTTCTAAAACTGTTTGAATGATGTCTGTGAGTATAACAGAACTCATATGGCAGGCAAGATCCCGAGGAGAAATCAAAACAGGAAGTGAGAAACCTTAGGTTTGTATGTATTCACCACAGTCCCCAATGAAATCCCCTTGAGATATTAATGATGTTGCACTGCCTAGGGGTTCCACTAGATGTCAATCATCTATAGAAATTTGACTTTAATCTTCTTCACAACAGTATCTCGGACCTGCCTGGTGTGTTCCTTGTTCTTCATGATGCTCTCTGCGCTTTTAACGGACCTCTGAGAACATCACAGTGCAGGTGCATTTATACGGAGACTTGATTACACACAGGTGGATTGTACTTATCATCATTAGTCATTTAGGTCAACATTGGATCATTCAGAGATCCTCACTGAACTTCTGGAGAGAGTTTACTGCACTGAAAGTAAAGGGGCTGAATAATTTTGCACGCCCAATTTTTCAGTTTTTGATTTGTTAAAAAAGTTTGAAATATCCAATAAATGTCGTTCCACTTCATGATTGCGTCCCACTTGTTGTTGATTCTTCACAAAAAAATACAGTTTTATATATTTATGTTTGAAGCCTGAAATGTGGCAAAAGGTCGCAAAGTTCAAGGGGGCCAAATACTTTCGCAAGGCACTGTATCTATAATTCTATGTGTATAACTTGTATTATCTACATTTAGGATGAGTAATTCTGTTGAATGATGTGGCTATGCAAAATCACTGGATGTTTTTGGAAGTAGTGAATGTAATGTGCCAATGTAAACTCATATTTTGATAAATATGAACTTTATCAAACAAATAATACATGTATTGTGTAACATGAAGTCCTATGAGTGTCATCTGATGAAGATGATGAAAGGTTAGTGATTAATTTTATCTCTTTGTGGTTTTTGTGACTCTGGCTGGAAAATCTTTGGCTGGAAAAATGGCTGTGTTTTTCTGTGGCTATGTGGTGACCTAACATAATCGTTTGTGGTGCTTTTGCTGTAAAGCATATTTGAAATCGGACACTGGTGGGATTAACAACAAGATTAGCTTTAAATGGGTATGAGATACATGTATGTTAGAGGAATTTTAATTGAGATTTTTGATGTTTTGAAATTGGCGCTCTGCACTTTCACTGGCTGTCGTCATATCGCTCCCGTTAACGGGATTGCAGCCATAAGAGGTTTAAGGGCCAGGCTTGCTGCTCTGTTCTGGGCCAACTTTAATTTGCATATGTCCCTCTTTGTGGAACTAGTCCAAATGTGATACAACTAAGGCCTATAGAACTTGTTAAGTTGATTGTGATGTCAAGAAAGCAGAGCAGCGCTGTATCACAGACAGACCTCTCTGGCAGGTAGCCTGGCAGTTAAGAGCATTCGTCCAGTAATCGAAAGGTCGCTGGTTTAAATCCACACGCCAACAATTTGAAATGTGCCCTTGAGAAAGGTAATTAACCCTTATTGCTCTAGGGTCGCCGTCAATAATGGCTGATCCCTGGCTCTGACCCCACTGTCAGGGGAAGTGGGATATGCAAATAAACACATTTCCAATTCACACGTAAAATACGACAAATATAAGCACCCCACCAATTGTGATTATTATCTTAGCTAGCGTTGCATCTATATGTTTTGACTATGTCAGTTTGCAATCTAGGGTTACACCAAGCAGTTTAGTCTCCTTAATAACTTGTTCAATTGCCACAATATTGTAAAGGATTTATTGTAAAGGTTTTATTTCCAATTCACGGGATTCAATGCTAAACACATGCCACGTCTGATGGACCGAGTGCCACTGGGAGCATTAACCCAATAGAGCAGCAATGAGCTGGACTGGAGTTAACTCTATTTGAGCACCAGAGGTCCAAGCACAGTAGCTTTTAATTACTCCGTAACAGAGCTCTTAAAAGGCACTGATACATGACTGGCTGATAACACCTGCCCGGCCAGGCCATATTGTATTTGCCATGCCTGGGAGTGATGGAAAGTGCAGTTAATCAAACTGCCACTGTGAAAAAAGATGTGCTCCCCCCTCCCCCCTCTCTGACTAACAGGAATCAATGTCCTGGCTGGTTATTTGTGGAATCACATCCTGTGCTGCGATGTTTCCGTCCAAGGTCAGCTCACGCAGCACTTTGGGTTCCATTATTTACCCGTGTGATCTGTGATAACCTTATTGGGTCTCTTGTGGTCTCTTGAGGCAGGGTTTCCCAAACTCGGTCGCGACGTCCCGCCTGGATGCACGTTATGCTTTTTGTCCTAGCACTACACCGCTGATTCAAATAATTAAAGATTGTTGATGAGTTAGGTGGGGGGGGGGACCCTGTTCTGAGGGACCTATTGCCAGGGTTACTCATTATTCTGCTAAAAAGACAGACTTACTGTGTTTAAACCAGGAGAGATTGACATGCATGTTATAGATTTTATCCCTCCATGTACATTTTAAGGGCTAGGCGTGCTGCTCTACTGTAATTCTCCATAGGAGTTATTCAAATCACTTCTATAGAGGCAGACAGCATGCACTATGGGGGTGCCAAGTGGACGAGTGTGGAGAACGGTACTGCTCGAGGATGCCTTTAGAGGATTAATAATGCACTTTGGCTGAATTAAATCTCAGTATTATGGGAAGACTCAGGACATGCAGTAACTGAACTAATCGTATTCTACTTTTTGGTACAATACCTTTCTTTTCGGGGAAGAGAAAAGCATTTTCAATTCAATGGTTCCAATTGATGTTGTTGCCACTGTTACACAGCCACATAACCTCTCATGTCACACTTGAATAGATCTGACTGTCATTGTGTCTTGTTGGTGCATGAAGCTTTGTCTTTCATGCAGAGAGAGGATTGTTCCCCACAAACAAAAAATACTATTCACAGGAAAGTCTGTTTGCTTGGAAAGTTTTTAGAAGGGTTGGAGCCAAATGGAATGTGATTTTTACAGTTAATAATAATCTCAAGCCCTTTGTGCCTATAGCTAACATGCAACAAAGGTTTATAGCTTATATGTTGAAGACTTGTTGTGTCAGGTTGATGACATGTTATTACAGTCCATTCCCCAAGCTGTTTGAGGGACTTGGTAAATAAACGCACCACCCTGTGTGTACTGAATCACCACATGCATCTATTTTACTCACAAACAAAACCACATTTTTACAACAAGTCTTCTCTATAGTGACAAAAGTGATTTTCTCTAAACAAAGTATCTACACCCACGCCACTTTGTTGCATTAGCCTAACTCACTACGCACTACAGTATGTGTTTGTGTAATCACTTTCACTCTCATCTTGTTGTTCAGATGTGTTAGGTAAAGCCTACAATCTTAGAAGAAAAGCTGCTATCTTGAACCTAAAAGGGTTATTTGGCTGTCCCCATAGGAAAACCCTTTGCATAAACCCTTTTGGTTCCAGGTAGAACCTGTTTCAGTTCCATGTAGAACCCTTTCTACAAAGGGTTTTACATGGAACCCAAAAGGATTCTACCTAGAACCAGAAAGGGTCATCCAATGGGGACAGCCAAATAACCATTTTGGAACCCTTTTTTTTACTAAGAGTGTAGAGTTAAAATAAGATATTGGTGGTGCTATTTTGTGTAACTTTACTGTTCTTGTCACAGCTGCAGGGACAAAGGGAGCTAGAGCACATGTTTCTTTGCCACATATATTTATTGAAAAGATGAGAGGATGCTATATGTTCTCTATGAATCACCAGTTTGCCTCTCTGCCTCAATCTGCTGTGCAATAACTCTAACCCATGGGAAGACGTGGTTAAAATCCCCATCCAATGAGAGCTGTTTTGGAATGGGAAAGTATAACCTTATTTGCAAAGTGATTTTTAAACCCCCACCAGGGCCATTTAATAAACTATCATGAAAGCTTTATGAAAAATGATATGAATACTATAGATCCCGAGTCCCGACTCTGACCTCATCTCATCTGCCTGGCAAAAAGTTGTCTGCCACGATGTAATGAATTCTTTTCAAACTTTCCACCCATAATTCCTCCCTGACTGTAAGGTATTTATTTTGCCAACTGCCATTGCTGGTGGTACAATATGGCCTCCCAAAAGAATACAGAGTATATTGTGTGCATGAAGAATATAATAACAATGTTTTCCATCCAGAACAAACATGATTATTCTGAGGGGGCGGATAGGCAATTCAAAGTAGAGAATGTCCATGGCAGATTACAAATCTTCACATTTAGCACTTCTAAATTCAACATTTTGCGCTAAAAATAGACATTATTACATGATTATTATGATCAACATAAATAGCTTAATGAAAGGGCAAAGGGCTGCAAAGGAGGACTATGAAAGAAAATAAACCAGTGCGCTCTGCTTCATCTCAAATCAGGATGTTCTCCTCTTGACTACCCGTATGTATCCATGCGAAACAAAGATGTATATTAAATGGGACATTACGGTATAGAGAGCACCCACTGAGCTGTGCATTATGCATATATGAGACATAAAAGGAACCGACCTCAAGACCTCTGACTCCCTTCCCCCATCTCCCTCCTATATCTGCGCCATCAGGGACGCGTCACGCGCCAGGCTGTTCACTACAGCCCAGCTATCCTGCTGATAGGAAGGGGAATGTCTGGAGGCCAGGAAAGGGTCACGTGTTCTGGGGGAAGATGGAGGAGAGGTCTCCGGACCAGCGAGAGGTCAGACGAGCGGCACGGCCTTGGGCCTGGCAGTGCTCACATTGCGCAGCATCACAGATAGCTATATTTAGGCAGGGGAAATGCCCTCACAGGTCACAGCACTTTAATGTCACTTGTTTGGTTTGACTGCACAGGAGCAACATCATCTCTTTCTCTAATCCGCTCTCTCCCATCCTCTCTCTCTTTCTCTCGCTACAGGTCTATCTGTCCATCTGCTTTTCATGCTTCCCTCTCGTCTCGCTCATCCAAATATAACATTTATCATGTTTTGACAACTTTCATTGCTTACACGTTTGCACTACCTTGCACTAATGCAAGCATTATCTTGCTAGTAATATGTTGCACACAAATAGCCCACAACTAGATTTTTTTGCAAAACAGAAATAACAAAACATGTTGAAAATCTGCTGTGTTGTTCAATGTACACGTAACCAGGTCAAAAATAACGATATACGGTTCACAATTCTCCCACATAGGGAAATAGAGACTGCAAGAAGAGCCCTGTGTCTCCAGGCTATTCGGTGTGGGAGAATGGGAAATGTGGGTACCCGGTGTCCAAGTAGGTTACACGTAACTGTGTGTGTGGAAAACATTTCATCACAGGCAAGACATTTAACTGGTTTAGTATAGTCCGTTTGTAACTCCACTCACTACTTGTAGCTTTATAGTCCGTTTTTTGTTGTTGTTGGTCTTGGCTAGCTTAATGTTCCGGTCGGTAGCTAGCTAGGACTCACTCACAAGTGGCTGCTAGCATCTTCATAAAAAGGGGTGAAGGAAGCCCTACAATATGATGTTTTTCTCAGTAGTGGGAACAGTAGGGAGCAGGCAATGTTGAAAAGTCATCTTTACACATGTTGTACTTTTCTTAAGTGTAGTTTTGTAATTGACTAAAACAAGCAGACAACCAGAAGATTGTGTTTGAAAAAAGGTGACGTTTTTTTCTGTGAGCCAATGGGGTAACCTAGGTTACCACATGTTGTTTTCCTTACAGGCGGGCATGGTTGCGATGGTCTATCTAATACCGACTGGGTCTATGTGCTTCCTTAATTAACGAATGCCAAAAACAATTAAGCAGTTTGTGACAGCTTGGAAGCATTCTACCCAGTACCACTGGCCTGCTGTATAACACTCATTACCTGTGGTACATATTGTCACAACCAATCACAACAGACTGCTACAGTATGCATATATTATATTGTATACTTAATGTGTCTACTAGGTGGTCTATTCCCAAGGTTTAATGGAGGGCAGAAATGAACAAGGACATTTCCATATGTTCCTCTGTACTCTTACTGTTAGTGGAATATAGAAGAACACAGCTTTCTGCTAATATGATACATTTTTGTTTTCATGAAAAATAAACAGCCCTCTCCAGTATTCAGATTACATTTTTTACTTGAGCCACCCAACAAAATTGCTCAAAAATCAATTCCCCAGACTTTTATACTACCATGTCCAGTATGAGGTCCACTGGCAAGTTTACTAGCATCCAGGTGTGATCACAGGACACCAAAAAATGTTTTTCCTGAAATGTTGCGACTGTTTTGTATCAAGTCTCCACAGTATCTCTAACAATGCTACTGTTTTCAACCTAACATATCTATCTAGACAAACATCTCATGGATAAATTATGCAATTAACACTTCTTAAAAAACACAGTGAACACTGGTTATTCCTCTGCCCGGAAGATGTTGTCTGCGGGTGTGACAACTGCATCTCTGTATAAAGTATGCTTTAGCTAGTATAGTATGTTGTGTAACATTGACATTGTGGAGGCCTCTTAAAAACAGGGAGAGGACACCATCCATGCCAATGTAAAAAGTGAGGCATTTAAAGCATGGCTGGCTCCAGAGTATCCTCTGTGCTTATGTAACGGAAGCCTGTCACTGTGACTCAGCATCAGCGTTGAAGTGCAGAGCACAGCAACATGGGCCTTGTTAATGTTGACCCAATTTAACAGGCGTGCAGCCAGGCAGGAAGGCACCGCATGTCACTCCCCAACATCAATTCAGCAGCTGATGATTTACTACTGAACCCACCTGATAATTATAGAGAGACGTTTTTAAAACAGGTGACATTGCTGCCTGTCTCGGCAGGTAGGGAGGGACACCTCAGACTATACACTGGCTGAGAGTCTCATGAGGAGGTTTAGTGATGGTAGAGCCTCTACCATAGAGAGGGTTTGGCTTGGGAAAGATACAGACTAGGTTCCGCTGTACTGGTTTTAGTCCAAGAGTGCACCTTTTCAGTGTACAGATTTGATATCTTATTGAGGGAACAGATCTGGGCCATAGTATCCATAGAGAGTGTTACTATCTTCGACCCCACTGGGTTCCATCCCAGACACTGTTGCATGCTGCCATCTGCACTAATATCCTCTAACTGAATGATTCATGTGTGTCTGAAGGGGTTGGGTGCTGTTTGAAACTTCAAGGCCCAGTGCAGTCAAAAGCGTCATTTCCTGTATTTTATATTTCCACACTATGAAGTTGGAATAATACTGAGAAATTGTGGAAATTGATCATGATAATGCTCTTTTAGTGTCAGCGCTGTTTGACAAGATGGGATGGCGTTTTGACCTGTCGGGTCACATTAACTATCAAATGAGTTAATAGACCAATAAGACAGAGTTCCAAACCTCTCTGCCAACAGCAGCTAGTTTTCAGTTTCCCCCTCCCCACTCAGACCACTTCCAGACAGTCCTAGCAAAATTCTTGCTTGAGAAATTGCGATTTGCTAAGAAGATAATTTTGTTCCTTGTTTCCAATAAAAATGGTCAAAAGGTAACTAATTGTTACCCAGAAATTATTTGATGCGGAGATTTAAAAAAAAAATAAAAAAATAAAAAAATAAAAAAGCAGAAGCTGCATTGGACCTTTAAACAATCAGAACCAGATTAGACACGGATCAAAAATAAGTAAATTAAGTCATTTCCCCTGAGGGTGTTACTGTGTGTGGCTTTTGTTTATTAGCTTGCAGCAAAACCATACAGGGCCTACTGTACATCCAAATACATTCACAGTATGAAAAGGAAACACACACATCAATGCTCTGAGGCAGATGATTCTGCACAGCTCTGCCACCCCCACGGAAATATCTGGCTTAGTTTAGATTGGCGCCGTTGCTATATATAGGCCTCCCTAAAAGCTAAAAAAAAATTAAACAATTGATTATCTGTCATCACATGTTACTCATCACACATCACCCAGCGACGCTGCGGTCGTGGTGTGCATGCAGAGATGGAGGTGGCACTGGTGTCGCCGTGTTTCCAATGAGCATTTTGGGAGTGTGCACATTATGGTACAGTGCTGTAACTTCTCTCAGTGTGCTCCAACACAGACAGGTGATCAAACCACAGGGCTGTTAGGAGGAGAGGAAGCTGGAGACGAGGGGTAGGAAGGATGATGCTTATAGAGGGGTCAATGATACAGTAAAGAGTGTCTGTTAGGAGGAGGGGAAGAAGCTGGAGGGGGGGTGCTTATAGAGGGGTCAATGATACAGTAAAGAGTGTCTGTTAGGAGGAGGGGAAGAAGAATAGCTGGAGGGGGGGGAAGAAGCTGCTTATAGAGGGGTCAATGATACAGTAAAGAGTGGCTGTTAGGAGGAGGGGAAGAAGCTGGAGGGGGGGTGCTTATAGAGGGGTCAATGATACAGTAAAGAGTGTCTGTTAGGAGGAGGGCAAGAAGCTGGAGGGGGGGTGCTTATAGAGGGGTCAACGATACAGTAAAGAGTGGCTGTTAGGAGGAGGGGAAGAAGCTGGAGGGGGGTGCTTATAGGGGGTGATACAGTAAAGAGTGGCTGTTAGGAGGAGGGCAAGAAGCTAGGGGGTGCTTATAGGGGTCAATGATACAGTAAAAAGAGTGTCTGTTAGGAGGAGGGGAAGAAGCTGGAGGGGGGGGAAGAAGCTGCTTATAGAGGGGTCAATGATACAGTAAAGAGTGGCTGTTAGGAGGAGGGGAAGAAGCTGGAGGGGGGGTGCTTATAGAGGGGTCAATGATACAGTAAAGAGTGTCTGTTAGGAGGAGGGCAAGAAGCTGGAGGGGGGGGTGCTTATAGAGGGGTCAACGATACAGTAAAGAGTGGCTGTTAGGAGGAGGGGAAGAAGCTGGAGGGGGGGGTGCTTATAGTGGGGTCAATGATACAGTAAAGAGTGGCTGTTAGTAGGAGGAGTAGAAGAAGCTTATTGAGGGGTCAATGAGACATTAAGATTCCTCTGAGGACAGCTAATTACATCTCCACAGCTGTCTGATCAAAGTTTTCACAACTGAACCGGCTGCATATTTACCTGGTAAGCATAAACAGAATGCTTCACAATCATGGTTCACTTCCCACCATCTGTATAATGTCAAAGTCCAACTTAAAGGAATACTTTTGGCAATGAGGCCAGTTGTCTACTTTCCCAGAATCAGGTGAACTCATGGATACCATTGTTATGTCTCTGTGTCCAGTATGAAGGAAGTTAGAGGTAGTTTCATTAGGCTTTCATTAGACTATGATGGGTATCTGCTAGCATGCTAGTCAATTCCCTGAAACTACAGGAGGTTGCTGGCACCTTAATTGGGGAGAACGGGCTTGTGGTAATGGCTGGAGCGGAATTGGTGGAATGGTTTCAAACACATGGTTTCCATGTGGCTGCTGCCAACATACTCAGATCTCAAATCTCTAGCCACTTTAATAATAAAACATTGGATGTAATAAATGTATCACTAGTCACTTTAAACAATGACACTTTATATAATGTTTACATACCCTACATTACTCATCTCATATGTATATACTGTGCTCCAAACCATCTACTGCATCTTGCCTATGCCGTTCGGCCATCGCTCATTCACATATTTACATGTACATATTCATTCCTTTACACTTGTGTGTATAAGGTAGTTGTTGTGAAATTTTTTGATTACTTGTTAGATATTACTGCATGGTCGGAACTAGAAGCACAATCATTTCACTACACTCACATTAACATCTGCTAACCATGTGTATGTGACCAATACAATTTGATTTTATATTATGAGCAGTCCTCCCCTCAGCAACCTCCCGTGCCTGGAACTACCTCAAATTGGTACATAAGGACATACGAATGGTATCTACTAGTTTGTCTGACTCAGAGGAAGTAGATAATGGGCCTCATTGCCAAAATCTTGAAGTATCCCTTGAACATAATGATATGGCTTTTACAATGACACTTCACAACGATGACAGTAATAACTCTCTAGTCGGTAAGCAGGCAGATGAACTGAAACTCCATCAGCACAGATGTGCTGGTGCATTCTCCTAATGTTCACACATTCTTTCTCTCTCTGCCTCTGTACCTCCTTTGTCATCAATTGATGATGCCTGTTTAATGAGTGTGTTTGTGTTGTAGAGTGTTGTACTCTTTGGCTTGAGAGAGGACTGTAGGCTCAGGTGACTGTCAATGCATCGGATTAAACCCACAACCATGGTTCACTTCCCACCATCTGTAATACCTGAGGTCTTTCAGTTCCTAGGCTTTCTCTCCTTGCGATGGGGGGAAAATAGATCATTTGATGCGTGTCACGAATCGGTCGACTGTGTGTGTTTGTTTGACTTTCAACTCTGGTTGTGACGCTTCCTGTGCACGCCGACAGTGATGACTCTATTTTCGTCAATGAATAGAGATTTAAATTGAGATAAATGCAGTCAGGCATTCTTCTGATATGTTATAAAAACAACTCTCAGGCATTCTCTGATGATAATATTAGCATTACATAAAAACGCATTGGACTTGGTTAGACTTCATTATTAGCATGAATCATCTGGCATTAATTAATCATGAACTCAGAGTACAGAGGCAAATATTAATCAGAGGATGGAATTAAAAATGTGTGTATGAGTAATTAAATTGAGACCTCCCTTACTCACCTTTAGTGTGGAGTACCCTATAGAAATTAGGAGGGAATCTTCATGTTAGAAAGAGATCAACTGAACTACAAGTATTCAACACACATAGAGAGAGACCAAATGTAATTATCTTAAAGCTACTTGAACACAGAGACAATGTCTTGGGGCTAATAAGGTGCAGGCTTTACAGGCATAATAAATACTTTAATTATGTCCTAAATGAACTCGCCAAAAGAGACAAACACAGCTATGTTCCATTACGATTAAATCAACCAAACCAGAGGTCATTACAATACTACTAGTTGAGCAGCATGCAGAGAAGAAGCAAACTGGAATGGTTTTAATGAGGCCCTGTATACAGACCGGCTCATTGTCCCAAAGTGATGTCATCACTGTGCTGCCATTCCAATGCATAATGAAGAGGAAATGACATCACCAAGACCCCAGGATGACCAAGCAAAATCTGCCTTGAAGGCGAATGCTTCAGACCAGACTAGAGTTAAGGAGTAGTGCTAGGCACAGCGAAGGGAATCAGTCAGGCATCTAGACATCCACCACCGTCTTTAAATATGAATTGGTCAGCCAGCCTCCTACTCAATCTCTCATAGCCCAAGAGGAATTTACACATAGAGTGAAACCACATGACAGCTGAGATCTCAATTAACTGAAAGTCATTTCATCTGACTGTGGCAAAATTTGTTTAGCCCCAAGCTGTCATTAAAAAAATAACATATTTGCTGACTTGTCAATCTGGAAGCCAATATAACTCCTGTCAGAAAATACGATTTGAAACCGGATCAACAGTAATGAGCTTCCAAAGGCTCACTGGTCCTCTAATGTGCTTTTAATATGATGTTCTGTTTTATCCTTTAAAAAAATTCTGGTATATCCAGTTATCTGTTCACACTAGATAACAAAGAGATGTAGTGAGTTGTAGTGCTATTCTGCATCTGCTGTCTTGAGGGTTTACATTTCAATATGATTCCCATAAGATTCCCTGCTTCACTGGCTGCAATCTCTGTGCTATGTATAATACTAATAAAAATAACTATTTATAGTGCTTCACCTCATAAAATACAAATTAAAAACACTAACAAACAGAACGAAGGAAGGAGAAAGAAACAAGATAGATCATTAAAATCATACTGAAATAATACATTAAAAGCATTTTTATAAAAGTGTGTCTTCAGCAGGGATTTAAAAAGAGGCACTGAATCTGCAAGCCTGATCACCTCTGGCAGACCATTCCAACGTCTATGCATATCCTGGCAATGCATATTTCAACCACATGCTCCCTGTTTGTATTCCTGGCTTCACTCCACCTGTACGTTTCTGTTGTCCCTGTCAGGAAGACTACACTGGAAGTGACAAACTGATATTAGATAGGAAATCCAGCCTTAGTATTCACCAACATCTGTGTGTTAACCTACAGTGATCATGGTCCTTTTGCATTGTAATAAATCCACTCATTGGAGTTCATTGGTCTGTTCGGGAACATCTGATGTACACAACTGAATATCACATGGAGGAATATTAACTCATGACTGTGGACAGATGGGGAGACAAATGGACCATCATTTGTATTCCATCATTATCTGACACATGCAAACCCAGCCAGACAGTACAATGCAGATGCTGACATCTTGCCACAGAACAAGTCATGTGCATGATGTGTAGGCTATGCAGACAGATCGTCCAGTGTCAGAGAAAACAACCTGTCGTACCATCCTGGGGATGTATCTCTATTTAAACCTTTAAACGGTGCCAAAGATGGCTGCCATAGTACTTCTATAAATAGACAGGAGCAATACATTAAGAGCCATTCTCATCATCTTTCAGTTAAAGCTAATACATTATTATGATTGTGAAGATTGGGCTGCAGTGGATAGCTGCCTTCCTACGAGCTCCTGACCAATTCTGATATTGTTTCTTTACCCTGATCGTACAAAATATTTCCACTATCTCCTATGACCTAATGCAGCTTCTGGACATCACTAACCTCGATTTGGATGAAGATTTCTATATTGGTTGAACAGATAAAAGGCAACATATAAGGTCCCATGTTACATGAGCTGAAATAAAATAAGTTTTCCATACTCACAAAAAGCTTATTTCTCTCCAATGTTGTGTACAAATTTGTTTACATCCCTGTTAGTGACCGTTTTATCCTTGGCCAGGATAATCCTTCCACCTGACAGGCGTGGCATATCAAGAAGCTGATTAAACAGCATGATCATTTCACAAATTAACACAATAAATTGGCACTCTAAAATGTGCAGTTTTATCACACAACACAATGCCACAGATGTCTCAAGTTGAGTGAGCGTGCAATTGGCATGCTGCCTTTATGGAACGTCCACCAGAGCTGTTGCCAGATAATTTCATCTTTATGTCTCTAACATAAGCCTCCTCCAACGGCGTTTTAGATTTAGAGAATTTGGCAGTATGTCCAACCGGTCTCACAACCGCAGACCAAGTGTACCATGCCAGCCCAGGACCTCCATATCCAGCTTCTTCACCTGTGGGATAGTCAGCCCAGCCATGTGAAATCCATAGATTAGGGCCTACGGAATGTATTTAAATTGACAGATTTACTTATATGAACTGTAACTCAGCAAAATATTTGAAATTATTGCATGTTGCATTTCAAATTTTGTTCAGTAATACTTCAACGAGTCGGCAGCTGTGGATGTACTGCTCCTTACGGACCAGGTCCTAATCCCTGGGACTCAGGAGAGAAAGCAACGGTGCAAGAGAGGCAAACAAGTGGCCTCCCTGATGAGACTACGACAGTGTCGAAATTAACTGTCTCTACCCTCCTAACAAACTGGACGAACTCCATTCGAGACTCACCTCTCACCTGAAGAACTGTAATATCCTTTGTTTCACTGAGACCTGGCTGAACAAGGACATGGATAATATACAGTACAGGTAGCTGGTTTTTCTATGCGTCGTCAAGACTGAACAGCAGCTTCGAGTAAGATATTATGGGGATGTGTATGTCTCTTTGTTAACAGCTGATGTGTGATTTCTAATGTTAAGGAATTTTCAAAGTTTTCCTTGCCTGACTTAGAATACCTCATGATATGCCGCAGACCATATTATTTACCAAGAGAGTTTATCTATATTTTTCATGTTTGTATATTTACCACCACAAACCGATGCTGGCACCTAGACCGCAGTCAATGAGCTTTATAGGGCCATAACCAAACAAGAAAGTGTTTGGCCGGTATTTTTAATGCAGGGAAAGTGAAATCCGTTTTACCTCATTTTTACCAGCAAATCACCAGTGTAATTAGCGGAGATTTTGTTTTTAGATCACCTTCACTCCACACACAGAAACTCAATTACAAATTGCCATAACGACCATCGTTATGTTTGGAGGAAAAAGGGGGAGGCTTGCAAGATGAAGAACACCATCCAAACCGTGAAGCACGGGGGTGGCAGCATCCTGTTGTGGGCGTGCTTTGCTGCAGGAGGGACTGGTGCACTTCACAAAATAGATGGCATCATGAGGGAGGAAAATTATGTGGATATATTGAAGCAACATCTCAAGACATCAGCCAGAAAGTTAAAGCTTGGTCACAAATGGGTCTTCCAAATGGACAATGACCCCAAGCATACTTCCAAAGTTGCAGGACAACAAGGTCAAGGTATTGGAGTGGCCATCACAAAGTCCTGACCTCAATCCTATAGAAAATTTATTGGCAGAACTGAAAAAGCGTGTGCGAGCAAAGAGCCCTACATACCTGACTCAGTTACCCCAGCTCTGTCTGGAGGAGTGGGTCAAAATTCACCCAACTTATTGTGGAAAGCTATCTGAAACTTTTGACCCAAGTGAAACAATATAAAAGGCAATGCTACCAAATACTAAGTGAGTGTATGTAAACTTCTGACCCACTGGGAATTTAATGAAAGAAGTAAAAGCTGAAATAAATCATTATCTCAACTATTATTCTGACATTTCACGTTCTTAAAATAAAGTGGTGATCCTAACTGACCTAAAACAGGGCATTTTTACTTGGATTAAATGTCAGGAATTGTGAAAAACGGAGTTAATATATTTGGCTAAGGTGTACGTAAACTTCTGACTTCAACTTTATGTACATATCTACCTCAGTGACCTTGTAACATTGCACATGGACTCGGTAGTGGTACCCTGAGTATATAGCCAATTATTGGGTACTAATTGTGTATTTGTTCCATGTGGTGTTATTTTTCTATAATTTCTAATTTTTGTGTCTCATTATTGGGAAGGGCCCGTAAATAAGCATTTCACTGTCAGTCTACACCTGTTGTTTACAAAGCATGTGGCAAATTAACATTTGGGTTTATTTGACCACCAAATAGTCCTACAGTGCTTTAGGCTATATACCCCATACCCTATCCCCCTGGGTCTAGAACACAGGCAGTTTCCATCACCTCTCCAATTGAGGATACGTAACAACATGAAGTCAGTGTTATGCTATGGTCAATGGCTGTCTCTCATTTGCCATTGTGCCAGATATCATATTGACATTTCACAAATGAGATTCCGTGCCATTTGATTAGATGTGAAGTCAACATTTCACGCCTTTGGCTGCCTGGATACAGTTGCCATTGACTGGAGGGCCAAAGTGCACCAGAATATAAACATTTTTCACTGTGCTCAAGAAAGGGAGTGTGTGTCATGATTTCTGTGCTTGTTTGATTGCATGTGTGTGCGTGCGTGGGTGTTTGCGTGTGTGTGTGTCATCTGTGTAGTCATTCTTGTTTACTGTAACAGACATTATGGAATATCTGTACTCCGACAAAGCATTCAACATATGGATTTGGTTATGAAGGCACACGCATACAATAACATATCAATTCAGCATATGGATACACGCATGCCACGTAGAGTTGTAATTCCTCCACAAGTTATGAGACATAAGAGATTTAAACTTGAATATGTCTGTTTGGCACTATATTGTACGAGGGTATTTAAATAGATGAAAACAACATGCTGGGATGATAATGAGTCACTGGAACTATGGGTGGTGACTTTTGAATAATTTGAGGTTGCGTAATATAACACATTTTGAGTTTCCATATGCCATATGAACTATAAATTTAGCCTGGGCTAAATTATCTCTGTCTCAACACTGAAGAGCTGGAGAACGAGGATCGTTTGATGAGCACATTTAATCATCTCCGTCGCAAGTGATTTTTACATGTTCCAAAATTCAAATTCCTAATGATACTACATACAGAGAGACGATAAGTATGTGTTTCTAGAGTCTAGACCTCATCAGGAAATGACTTTGGTGGCTGATCTCAACACTAACTCATACACTGTAACAATCCAAATGAAAGATCGCTATGTGAAGTTCATCATACGGGCCTCGACACACAGAGACAGATGAATTGTATGAAGAACGTATTAAACATTAATCCATCCATTCACATTTCAACTCATTTCAATTTTGGACGCACATAAAAATCATGGATAATCCTCTAGATTACGTTGGCTGGAAAAACTGTAAATTTCAGTCTGAAGTGAACGTGGCCTAAATCTTTTGGGGCACTCCGACAGTCCTTTCTCATTACTTCAAATGACAAAGACTATGAAAGAGTGCTTTGGAGATGACATGTCTAGAAAGTATTATCTTAAAATAACTATTTTACTAAACTAGCATCATCATTTGAATATGACTACTACAGTCAGTGCAAGTACTGCACACATACTTTTCCCATTCTATCCTATGATTGTGATGACTCCATGCCTCCATGATTACATTGGCTTATTTCCCCCCTTGTTTTGCCACAAATTGGGTCTAATAGTTAGAGTTTTGTGATAATTCTTCTAAAAAAGCTCTGCACTTCCTTACAGGCGGTTAAGTATTCATAGATGTACAGTGTGTCCATGGATTTTCAAAGGTCTTCAGCATGCCCATCCCTGATTAAAAGGAACATATTAAGAGAGCATAATTGACTTCTCAAAGCCTGACAAACAGTAACATACAGATGTAAAATCTTAATTTAACCCATATTGTCAGAGCAAATTAACGTTTAGTCCATAATGGTGCCTGATCGGTGGTTAAGCTATTAACTGGACAAAAGTAGGCCACATGAAAAGTGCAACACTATTAATATAACTGTGTGTTAGTGCGAGTTTTCAGTGAAAATATGTCAATCATGAAGCTTATCTGCATTTCCTGTGGTACAGGAAAAGTTTTGGCAATAAAAGAGTGATCAAATTAAGATCCTACATTGGTACATTATAGGTGCATCTAACACATGCAAAAACATTTATGAAGTGTTTCACATCTCTTATCTCTCCCCACCAGTGGAAGCTCCTCAGAGGAGGAAGGAGAGGACCATCCTCCTCAGTGAAATTTCATAAAAATAAAATTGTGAAACATTATAAAAGTTATCCTTTTTAGATAAAACTATACCAAATATATTAATGTTACCAAATAATTGATGAAAACACACTGTTTTGCAATAAAGGTCTATAGTAACTTCAACAGCACTCTCTGGGGTAGCGCCATGGTGTAGCCGGAAGGCAGCTAGTTTCCGTCCTCCTCTGGCTACATTGACTTCAAACCTAGGAAGCTCGTATGTCTCACCCCCTTCCATAGACCTACATTGTAATCATGACCACTTCCGGAGGACGACCTCCAACCAATCAAAGCTTTTGGAGTATGAACTGACATGTTGTCCATCCAGTCATAGGATTAGAATCAATTCAATTTGTTTCTTCAAATTACAGGATACGGAGGAGGTAGATTATAAATTGTTTTCTTGGTTTTAGAACTTTATTTTTGTGTCCAGTTAGTGCAATTTATTTCAATTTGCAGTGCTAACTTTAGTAGCAAATATCAGTAGCTAGCTACAGTATCAGCTCGAATGTGCAGTTTTCGGCCGCCAACGCTACCTCAATATTTTTGACTTGTTGAAGAACCCCTTTCATTCTCTGGGGTACATGGAAAAGGTGTGAATTGAAACCGAGTGTCGACCTCTGCCTGAGATCAGTTACATGAAGAAGGATGAAAAGGTGAGGGCATTCAATACCAATTGGTATCGAAAGTATAGCTGGTTAACAGGGAGTCTTTCATCAAGCCGCCTGTATTGGTGGGCTTGCCTGCTTTTTGGAAAGCATTGGGTGAAAGAGGGGTACAGTGACCTGAAGAACATCGATTGTTCAGCTAAACAGCAAAACAAAAGCAGGAAGCATATAAATGCCCACATCAGACTCCAGCGTCTGGGAAAAAGCTGCATCGATCATGACAAAGATCTCCGTATTCAAACTGCACAACATGAGAAAGTAAAAAGAAACAGGGATATTCTCAAGCGGTTTATCAACACCACTGCGTTTTTGCATATGCAAGAATGGGCTTTTAGAGGACATGACGAGAGGGAAAGTTCCGCTAACAAGTGCCATTAAAAGGAGCTTGCAGCGGTAATTGCACATTACGATGCTTTACTTGCTGAACATATGGAACTTTCTACTGCCTTTTCTGGGATGTCGAATTCATTCAGAATGATTTGATAGCTTCCATAGCATCATCTATTAAAAGTTAGTTTGAAGAGAGGTTGACACAGCACTTTTTTTTCACATGCACTCAAGTGGTCTTTCCACTTTTATTTATTTAGCAAAGATGAAAACAATTGATGCACCGATATGACATTTTTGGCCAATACCAATATCCAATATTTTCCTTACCAAAAAAACTTGATACCGATAACCAATATTAAACATTTTAGTGGCCTTTTAAGCATTTAAGCACTAGTACAGTTAAATAATTAACACATACACATGGATGTAGCGGTCTATGGCACTGCATCTCAGTGCAAGAGGCGTCACTACAGTCCCTGTGTCACGACCGTGGGAATAACTGGACCAAGGCGCAGCCTGCGTAGAGTTCCACATGTTTTAATAAATGAAACGTACCAAAAAAACAATACAGAATAAACTAAACGTGAAGTAAATGCAGTGTTCACAGTCCCTACACAAAAACAAAACCCCACAAACAACAGGTGGGAAAAGGCTGCCTAAATATGATCTCCAATCAGAGACAACAATAGACAGCTGCATCTGATTGGGAACCATACCAGGCCAACATATAAATAAAAAAATAGAGTACCCACCCTAGTTACACCCTGCCCTAACCAAAATAGAGAATAAAAAGGCTCTCTTAGGTCAGGGCGTGATACCCTGGTTAGAATCCAGGCTGTACCACATCCGTCCGAGATTTGGAGTCCCATAGGGCAGCTCACAATTGGCCCAGCATCGTCCAGGCCGTCAATGTAAATAAGAATTTGTTCTTAACGGACTTGCCTAGCTAAATAAAGGTTACACACACACACACACACACACACACACACACACTGACCAAAAAGTTATTTTGTTGACATTTACGTATATCCCCATTACCAGTAAAACATAAGCAAAACCTATTTATTTCACTTACTTGCTGTGCTGTTTCGTTGTTCATTTGTTCAGTCGTTTCATTCTCAACCAGGATTTCTATGGAACGCCGTTTGGGTCTTTGCATGTCAAAAACTATACACGTCAAATAACACTTTGACGTGTAAAATAACACGACAATCTGTTTCAGTTGCTATAGTTAGCTAGCTAACTGTATATCGAGGTGTCATCATCTAAAATAACCCTAATTTATAAGACAGTTCTTGTTTGATTAATGGTGGTTGGACCCATTTATGTGAAGCTAGCCACAATAAGGATTAGCCACAATAGTGGATATTGGATTTTGCGGTCAGCCTTCAAATTAAAAGTATGGCAGAATTATTCTATTTGTATTTATTCGCATCACTGTCAATGACACTTTTATTTTGAAGGCAAACCGCAACTTCCACTATTGTGCCTAATCATTATTGTGGCGATCAGGTAGCTCACTACACTAGCCAGATGAAGCTAGCTGGCTGTTTGTAACATTGGCTTTGGGCAACAGGGTTAAGTAGCTGGCTATATCTATTTATTTTCATGAACTGAAGTTTAATTTCAATAGGCGGACAACAAGTGGCAACCTAGCTAATACTTACTCAAAAGGATTCCTAAATCATTGCTAAGAATAATGAAAATGACTGCAGTTTTCAGGCTGGTTGTATTGGTGCTAGCTAGGTACCAAGCTCAAGCTAGCTAACCCAGAAGTTGTGGTCGAACAAATGATGCTTTATTGCCAACGTGATATTGTGAACACATCGTTCGTGGCAGACTTTTTTGTACAGTTTTGACAGTGCTACTATATATTTTTTTGACACGCAAAGACCCACACGGCGTTCCATAGTATGTATGTCGTGAAGCTAATAGAAGTGACACGATTACTGTGTAACTCCGGTAGGGCAAAATCTGAAAAATAGTGCTCGACCAGTCGGCGAAAGCCAACATCACCCACGACAGAGAACGATTGATTGTCAAGAGCAATGAATTCCTTTATCATGGATTTCGCCTTTGAGTTGTCTCGACTGAAATTGTATTAATCTTTCAAATGACTTGTTGACTGCTCGATCCACACAGCAGAGATCGTGGGCTAGTTTAGTCCAACATTTTACGTGGTTCATTACGTCATGTACCTTCGTTATATAGGTATGCACTTCAGATTTGACATTGGTTTTGTACATCGGGTGTTAAACTAGACATCTAGACGATATGTTCACCATCCCTAATGATAACACATAATCCCTCCGGACAGACACAAGCAAAAACTCATTACATAAATGTTGCAGCAGCCTAGGCTACACCTAAACATTAGAGATCTGACATGCTGCATGTGATGAAAATGAGGCAATTTTTCGGTCTGATCAACTGTAGGCTACTAATAAGAGCAGATACATGCAGCCTATGTGCGCTGTCCATCTGGTCAGGGTGAACTAATTGGTAATGCCATGTATTTATAGTCCATTTGTGTGTCAGGAGAAAATATGAATGTGATCAAATTTGGTTTATATTCAAAATTATGCTGGCTAGGCTGCCTATACGTTTTCAATCCAAAATTATTAACTGGAATTAATCAATCAACATAATAGTGGTGAATACATTTTTTTTACAAGGCCTACAGTTGCATAGGCCTGCATGATGCAAGTATACATAAAGCAAGCTCAGCCCTGTGAGTTCTATTGTCTATCAGTTGTTGTCTATGTGTCTGGGTAGAGGAAATCCCCCTCCTAATCTAGTCTAAATATAATTCTAATGAACAAGTTTAAGGTAAGTGCAGTTGGACAGGGTTTTCACACCCCCCAGGGCCAGGAGGTTTATTTGGATTTTTTTAACCATGTGACCTGATTAGGAAAACCTGGACCAATCATAGCCCTTATAAAACCTTTTTACAACTGATTAATCACTGTCATTCCTTATAGGGTCCAGTTTTTCTGGTTAGGTTAACAGATAAGGAAAAACTCTGGGCCCCATTGGGTAAAAACTGCCCACCCGCTCTGGGACCTATGGTGCCACCAGTCTGCCTGCAGTTGTCTGTTATCAGTTATGTGGATGATCAGGGCTTTATTCAGGAACGTTTCTTAGGCTACTTTGACGTGTCAAGTGGGTGAGATGCACAGTCTGTGTTAAACTTCATGGAGAAACTTGTTGTTCAAACCTATGATGGCGCAGCTGTAATGGAATGTATCTGCTATTTGTATTTACATTTAAGTCACAGCTAAGTCCTCTCCTGTCCCCTGATTAAGAGGTGATGACAACTCCACTACCATTGTCAACTCTCTCCTGACATGAACTGAAGCCACGTCTCATGTGCTCGTTCATCCACTGGCACATTGAATGTTTCCTCTCCAAGCAATGTGAGTAGCCCTATCCATTTTCTCTCATTACTGTATGTAGAGTCAATCACATGCACAATCACATTATTACCTATCAAATATTTTACTCCTTGCTTGGACAAACTCATTCTTAGCTATTTTGTCTACTGTGTAGTGTGTTGTCTTATTGTTTTTGTCTTCCCAGTTAAATCCTGTCCTGCACTGAAGTCAAGCCTCTGAACACCTCAACTCATGCCTCGTACCTCACTGCTGTGATCCCTTCTCATTCCCATTCCCCATAATATTGTACAATACATGTCTTTAGTAAATGATTTAGGTGAAAATAATTACTTTGATTATTTTTTAAATACACTTAGATGTCTCCTTGCATCTATACCATTGGTCTCCCATCCTCCTCAATTGTTAAAGTCACCAGCCTCCACTGCTCTCCACTGTCTAGCCTTAATGCTAGACACAATGCCATAGTAATTCGATTGTAACCAGTGTCTAAGGGCTCTATTCAATTCACATCGCGGAAGCTCAGCTTTACAGTGTGATTGAAATTTAAAGGCAACGTTCCTACTTTAGCAGAGACTGCATTTACGGTAAACGCGGCATATCAGCTCAATCAGAAATTACCTTGAAATTTGTATCTCGGAATCTGTAACGCTTCAGCTTTCCCGATTGAATTGAGCCCTAAAGCTCTCTTTCAGAACTCCATCAAACCAGAGCAGGACATCAGTTACTGTCGGTCATGGTGCACGGACCATGCAATGACGCACGTTACTTCTGCTATAAAGTGCTTCACCCAAGGGGAAAATCAATGACGAGCTTATCCCAAATGGGACCAGTCAGTTTGATATGGCACTCACACACTGTGTTTTAATGCACCACATTTGTAAACCATTCAGTGTGCTTGTTGACTAAACAAGGATGAACAGGCCGTAAACAGATAGTGAACGCCAGTGGACATGAAATGATAAAGCACCGTGCTTTCAGGATGGAGCGGTAAGAGGGACAGAGATGACAGACAAAGGGTCCTCAATATCGGTCAATCCCTCATCCCTGCATGACTACTGAGAGGGAGTGTGATCATGGCAACTTCCCTACAAACATGCCCACATTGGCACCATGAGGGCCCAATGCGGGTTAAAATATTGACCCCCATGTAGGCTGCCAACATTGGGCCAATGCGTCTTTGTTCATGGGCTTCACGTTGGCCCACAAGGCATTTGCCCAGTGTGGGCAGCCCATATCTCGGGAAAGCAGCCCTCACTTTGTCTAAAATAATAATATTTACCAAGAAAACATGCCCACATTGGCATGATGTGGGCCCAATGCAGGCAAAAATATTGGCCCCATGTCAGTCAATAAAGCTTAACATTTATTTATAAAGCCCTTTTTACATCAGCAGTTTTCAAAGTGCCTATACAGAAACCCAGCTTAAAACACCAAAGAGCAAGCAATGCAGATTGTTACGGATTCCCCTGGTACTGCTGCTCATTTCATTCACCAGCTCTGGAGGTCTACGTCACCGGCCTCGAGGCGTCACTGAACTGTTTCATTACGCGCACCTGATTCCAATTCCCCTGATTAGTAATTGTATATATGTGCCCTCTGTTCGCCATTGTCTTGTGACACAGATGTTGAATACACATTTGCTATTTGAGGGGAATGTATTTATTTATTACAATTTAATTCAATGCATAATTGTTAATCCTTAAAAATTATTTATGGAAAGTGATACTTTTCTGATACACTGTATCAGACACAGTTCTTACTATCATACATATATTTTTACAAGAAGAACTGTTAAGTTTCTCATACGTCATATGCACTTATTAGGGCCAATGGGGTCATGTTTCCTGGGTTTGAGCCCATCACGACCAGTGGTGGAAAAGGTTCTCAATTTATATACTTGATTTAAAAGTAAAGATACCTTAATAGAAAAGTCTAAAAGTATCAGGTTTTAAATATTCTTAAGTATTAAAAGTACAAATCATTTCAAATTCCTTATAAGAAGGAAACCAAATGGCACAGTTTTATTTTGCATTTTATTAAATTTACAGATAGCCAGGGGCACACTCCAAAACTCTGACATAATTTACAAAGCATTTGTGTTTAGTGAGTCTGCCAGATCAGAGGCAGTAGGGATGAACAGGAAGGTTATCTTGATTAGTGTGTGAATTGGACCATTTTCCTGTCAAAATGTAATGAGTATTTTTGGGTGTCAGGAAAAATGTATGGAGAATGTAGTGAAGTAAATGTTGGCAAAAATATAAATACTAAAGTATAGATACCCCCCAAAAAACGACTTAAGTAGTACTTGAAAGTATTTTTCCTACAGTACTTTACACCACTGTCCATGACACACAATGAAACACCTAGTTAAAAAAAAGTCTGTCTTGGGCTAGAAGCTGGTCCACAAACTCCAGAATTTTTCTTTGCCTATATATATATCCGCAGCGGAAAGGGCATGTCTCAGAGAGACGGATGTCTGGATCATTTTCCCTGTCCAGCCCACTAATGACCCCAAGGGGACCCTGGCAGAATGGGAGGGAGGAGAATATGGGGTAAGGAGAGAAGGGAAGGGAGAAGAGGAACTCGCTCAGTCCCGATGCGCCAGTTGATGAGGCAGCAGCTGTGAGTCACAGGAAGGAGAATGGAGCCGGCCGGCGAGAGTCCTTTTCTGGCAGCGAGTCAGCTGCCCAACCATCGCCATCGGAGGGAGTCAGCACAAATGCTACGATGACGACCTGAGGGCTGCTCGTTTTGTCAGTCCCTTTCCTCCGCTAACAAAGCAGCTATCTGCTTGCTTTCCATCACTGCACATTTTCCAGCTTTGACCTTTGAGCATGAAAATAATATGACAAGAACAATTATGTTGAAGGCCAACTAGATTAGTCTCTGAGGTCCATTCTGCCGCTCTTAATTTGTGGTTTCAACGTGTATATATTTTTTTGAAAATAAAGAATTGGAGGTTTTTACTTTTTTTCTGTTGAAAATAGAAAACAAATGAATGTTGTAATTGATTAGAACAAGACTGAAAACAAACTTAACAACTTTAACCTCTGAATGGCGCCGGCCTCCTCCTGCCTGCATCTGCTGTTTCATTATTAAATTGGATTCACCGTCTTCTGCAGTGCCATTTGTCTTGTCTACATCTCTAATATAGCCTCCGTCTCAGTCTGTGTGCGGCTTGTCTCAGTCATATTATATTTGCTGAGGAGTTGTGGGCAATAACAATGGTGGGGTGCACAGTCATACAAGTGTAGGATCTTAATTTGACCAGTTTCTCACAGCAGCAACAGAAAATGTGGATTATAATTAATGGGTATTTTTGTAGAGGTTAATACATTTTTAATTAGGGGAAAAAAATTCTGACGTCTTGAAAGTGGAAATGTAAACTTTAGAAGCCTTTTAAACCTTGAATATAGTAGAAGTTTCCATTTCCTGCAGTGCAGATATTTCCTGCAGCAACATGGTGATCAAATTAAGAGCCTTTATCTGTAGCCAGGGGTTTGAAAGAGTGAACACAGTCACAATATAGTGTCAAGCAAGTGTTTGGCTCAAAATAGCTCCATGTCAATGAATTAATAATGAACAGTTGTATTTCTAAAACCAAACAGGAAAGAGAATATGTGTGAGTGTGAACTCATCGTGCTGCTTGCACTGTAGAACATCCACCCTCTGGTTCTCCTAGCTAGCTTTTAGCGCTGTGAGGACTGTGCTATTCTTGGAAACCCCAAAACAGCTTTGCCTCTGCTGCTGCCATTGCTGTTGCTTAGGCTGCTGCTGTTGCCATTGCTGTTGCTAAGGCTGCTGCTGTTGCTACGGCTGCTGCTATTGCTGTTGCTACGGTTGCTACTGCTGCCATTGCTGTTGCTACGGCTGCTACTGCTTCTTGGTGTTGGGGAGAGAGAGGATGAGCACAGTTTGCCAGGAGACACTAGCCTGTGCCGAGGTGACTCAACGTTGGCTTCACAGCTGTGCGACGGGCCGCTCACTGGCAGGTGTGTGGCACGCTTTCACACACCCTCCTGTGACCACAGAAGTCTGATGGGAAGTGGCAAGGAAGGAGGTGTGAAGAGAGGGAGGGAGGGTAGGGAAAGAGAGGTTAGGGGGTAAGGGTCTGATAGTAAGGGGGATGGGGTTAAGATGGCACACTGAATCTGGAAGTGAAAGGGCGACAGTGCCACCACTCCACAAGTTTGTCTGTAACTCGTATATATGCAGCGTATCTGTCCAGACACAGATCAGGCAGGCCGTTATGTAAGATTCAGCATCAGTGCTGAGCTCGCTCTGAAGTGACTAATGCAGCCCCGGGGTGGCAAAACAGGGAGAAAATAAATACAAATCTAACATGCAGAAACAAAAAAAGCCCACAGTGTTTAAATAAAAAAGCGACAGGAATCTAGGCTTTCAAATAACACAGTCATCTCTCTTTCACCTTTCATTCTCCCCCCAACCTGTTGGTTATACTGCAATTCTGCACATAGTCAGCAAGTAGTGAAAGGGGGATAACAAGTCAGTTGTACAACTGAATGCATTCAACTGAAATGTGTCTTCTGCATTTAACCCAACCCCTCTGAATCAGAGAGGTGCGGGGGGCTGCCTTCATCAACATCCAACAGGATACTCCATACAAATTATCAGTTAATGTGGTGCTTCACAGAAAGGGAATCAGCAAAGAAATATCTACAAATCTGTAACTACACTATATATACACAAAAGTATGCGAACACCTCTTAAAATTAGTAGATTCGGCTACTTCAGCCACACCCGTTCCTGACAGGTATATAAAATTGAGCAAACAGCCATGCAATCTCCATAACGAAACATTGGCAGTAGAATGTACTTCCTGAAGAGCTCAGGGATTTTCAACGTGGCACCGCCCTAGGAAAATGTATACCCTGCTAGAGCTGCCCTGGTCAACTGTAAGTGTTGTTATTTTGAAGTGGAAACGCTCAGCCACAAAGTGGTAGGCCACAGAACAGGATCACCGAATGCTGAAGCATGTAACGCATACAAATCATCTGTCCTTGGTTGCAACACTCTCTACCAAGTTCCAAACTACCTCTGGAAGCAACGTCAGCACAAGAACTGTTCGTCGGGAGCTTCATGAAATGGATCTCCATGGCCGAGCAGCCAAACACAAGCCTAAGGTCCCCATGCCAAGCGTCGGCTGGAGTGGTGTAAAGCTCACCATTGAACTCTGGAACAGTGGAAACGCATTATCTGGAGTGATAAATCACGCTTCACCATCTGGCAGGCGAACTGACAAATCTGGGTTTGGCGGATGCCAGGAGAATGCTACCTGCCCGAAAGCATAGTGCCAACTGTAAAGTTTGGTGGAGGAGGAATCATGGTCTGGAGCTGTTTTCATGGTTTGGGCTCGGCCCCTTAGTTCCAATGAAGGAAAATCTTAATGCTACAGCATACAATTACATTCTCAACGATTCTGTGCTTCACAATGTGATAAGTTTTTGGATGGCCCTTCCAGTGCACAAAGCGAGGTTCATACCGAAATGGTTTGTTGAGATCGGTGTGGAAGAACTTGACTGGCCTGCACAGAGCACTGACCACAACCCCATTGAACACCTTTTGGATGCCAACTGCGAGCCAGGCCTAATCACCAAACATCAATGCCCAATCTAACTAATGTTCTTGTAGCTGAATGGAAGCAAGTCCCAGCAGCAGTGTTCCAACATCTAGTGAAAAGCCTTCCCAGAAGAGTGGAGGCTGTTACAGCAATGGGGGGGGGGCAACTCCATATTAATTCTCCTGATTTTGGAATGAGATGTACGACGAGCATGTGTCCACATGCTTTTGGTCATGTAGTGTACATTATTCCAGCACACTTGTAACGGCTTTCTTCCTGGAAGGAGAGGCGGACCAAAACGCAGCGTGGTTAGAGTTCATGTTAATTTAATAAGGTAACTCAAACATGAACAGGATACAAAACAATAAACGTGGAAACCCAAAACAGTCCTAACTGGTGCATAAAACACAAAGACAAGAAACAACCACCCACAAATCCCAACACAAAACAGGCTACCTAAATATGGTTCCCAATCAGAGACAATGACTAACACCTGCCTCTGATTGAGAACCATATCAGGCCAAACATAGAAATAGACAAACCATACACACAACATAGAATGCCCACCCAGCTCACATCCTGACCAACACTGAAACAAGGAAAACACACAAGAACTATGGTCAGAACGTGACAACACTGAATAATTCCAATGATGTGGCATTTCCATTGAAGTGAATCTCAGTGAAATTACATTCTCTCGGGTAAATCCACAGATACTATAATACAGAATGATGTATCAACCTGGCCCCATGATATTAACTATCAACTTTATTACACAAGGTCAAGTTAATGGGTACATTACCTATCTGAGTAAACCCCATGTCATTGTCTGAGTATGTGCTCCAGAGCCCTGGCAGGTACATGTTAGCACAGGTTCACCGTGCGACTGGGCAGGCTGTGCAGCGTAGATTAGGAGCCTTGATGAGGGGAAATGGCTGTGCAAAATTGGGTTCTTATCGCTGAAGTTGGCCTGTTCCATACAGCGACACGGGGGCAGGTTGGAAATCATCATGAAATGGAACCAGTTCAGAGCCCAATAATTGAATCCCTGGTTGATTATGACTGTGTTCATAAATGGATAAATGGACTTTGTTGCTGAGGGCTTTGAAGATTTCCCAGAAATGCATACAACCCACTGTGTCCCAACTGCTGTGTGATTAATTACAAAGTGAATCTGGAGTCTCCTTGGAAGCAGATACATTTTTGTTCTCAGAGCCATTTTCCATACCATCTTTGTGAAGATGAATGGTATAACAAAAACATAACTTTCTCCCATAACTTTCTGTGTGGGAGATGAGGCTTGATCTAAAATGTACTGCATTCATTTCCTGCTCCTCTAAATCACAATATACCAATTATTTTCTTGTCTAAAGTTGTGGCATTCACATAACAGCAAACATGTTTATCTTAGTTTTAATTTCTCAGAAATATATGGATGTAGTCGACTATACTACAGAGATAACAATTTAAATGTACAATGTCTTGCGAAAGTATTCGGCCCCCTTGAACTTTGCGACCTTTTGCCACATTTCAGGCTTCAAACGTAAAGATATAAAACTGTATTTTTTTGTGAAGAATCAACAACAAGTGGGACACAATCATGAAGTGGAACGACATTTATTGGATATTTCAAACTTTTTTAACAAATCAAAAACTGAAAAATTGGGCGTGCAAAATTATTCAGCCCCCTTAAGTTAATACTTTGTAGCGCCACCTTTTGCTGCGATTACAGCTGTAAGTCGCTTGGGGTATGTCTCTATCAGTTTTGCACATCAAGAGACTGACATTTGTTCCCATTCCTCCTTGCAAAACAGCTCGAGCTCATTGAGGTTGGATGGAGAGCAGTTGTGAACAGAAGTTTTCAGTTCTTTCCACAGATTCTAGATTGGATTCAGTTCTGGACTTTGACTTGGCCATTCTAACACCTGGATATGTTTATTTTTGAACCATTCCATTGTAGATTGTAGCTTTATGTTTTGGATCATTGTCTTGTTGGAAGACAAATCTCCGTCCCAGGTCTTTTGCAGACTCCATCAGGTTTTCTTCCAGAATGGTCCTGTATTTGGCTCCATCCATCTTCCCATCAATTTTAACCATCTTCCCTGTCCCTGCTGAAGAAAAGCAGGCCCAAACCATGATGCTGCCACCACCATGTTTAACAGTGGGGATGGGGTGTTCAGGGTGATGAGCTGTGTTGCTTTTAGGCCAAACATAACGTTTTGCATTGTTGCTAAAAAGTTCAATTTTGGTTTCATCTGACCAGAGCACATTCTTCCACATGTTTGGTGTGTCTCCCAGGTGGCTTGTGGCAAACTTTAAACAACACTTTTTATGGATATCTTCAAGAAATGGCTTTCTTCTTGCCACTCTTCCATAAAGACCAGATTTGTGCAATATATGACTGATTGTTGTCCTATGGACAGAGTCTCCCACCTCAGCTGTAGATCTCTGCAGTTCATCCAGAGTGATCATGGGCCTCTTGGCTGCATCTCTGATCAGTCTTCTCCTTGTATGAGCTGAAAGTCTAGAGGGACGGCCAGGTCTTGGTAGATTTGCAGTGGTCTGATACTCCTTCCATTTCAATATTATCGCTTGCACAGTGCTCCTTGGGATGTTTAAAGCTTGGGAAATCTTTTTGTATCCAAATCCAGCTTTAAAAACTTCTTCACAACAGTATCTCGGACCTGCCTGGTGTGTTCCTTGTTCTTCATGATGCTCTCTGCGCTTTTAACGGACCTCTGAGAACATCACAGTGCAGGTGCATTTATACAGAGACTTGATTACACACAGATGGATTGTATTTATCATCATTAGTCATTTAGGTCAACATTGGATCATTCAGAGATCCTCACTGAACTTCTGGAGAGAGTTTGCTGCACTGAAAGTTAAAGGGGCTGAATAATTTTGCACGCCCAATTTTTCAGTTTTTGATTTGTTAAAAAAGTTTGAAATATCCAATAAATGTCGTTCCACTTCATGACTGTGTCCCACTTGTTGTTGATTCTTCACAAAAAAATACAGTTTTATATCTTTATGTTTGAAGCCTGAAATGTGGCAAAAGGTCGCAAAGTTCAAGGGGGCCGAATACTTTCGCAAGACACTGTAAATGCATTTCAGTCATTGAATAAATGAATCAAATGTGTATTTTATGGGGCGGCAGGTAACCCAGTGGTTAAGTGCATTGGCCAGTAACCGAAAGGTTGCTGGTTTAAATCCCCAAGTCGGCAATGTGGCAAAATCAGTTAACCCCCAACAACAACCCTTTGTGGATGTTGATTAAGGCAGCCCCCTCACCTCTCTGATTCAGAGGGGTTGGGTTAAATGCGGAAGACACATTTCCGTTGAATGCATTCAGTTGGTCAACTGACTAGGTCTCCCCTTTTCCTCCCCATTGTTGCCTGTTATTCTTGTCTAGCCAACCAAGCATGATTTGTAATGAGCTGATTTTAAATTTGAATGAATGGTCCTTTGAACACCCGCACTTTACCACCAGACCAGTAATGATCTATAATTGCACTCCCTCTTCAATCAAAATGTGTCATTAGATTCACTTTGATATCTTCTTTAGATTATCAATATGATGAATGACTAATATCCTTCAACTTGTCCAAACAGGGGGAAAATGAATATTTGAATAGCAATGATATGTGATGATTATTCAGTGTTTCCTTGTTTAGGTAATAGCTAAACAGGTTTCCATATCACATGAGATATATACTATCCCCCACTCCCTAACCCCTCCAATTAAATAAACACTGCTAGATCAATACTGGTTTTGCCCCTAGGTAAACTTGTGACATGCAATAACAGCTGTATCAAACAGGAGCTCACCAATGACCCTGGATGCAAGATTGCTTTAGATTTTATCGCTTTCTTGAACGTGAAATACATTTTAAAAAAGGTGCAAAAATGCTAAATGAAAATTCACTGGGACTGGGCCTCAGAGTCCCTTCGCGTCTACTGGCTTCCATTACGATTTCACTGCGTCGATGGAAAGTGTTGATTTAAAACTCTTTGCTTACCTCTACCTGATCCATAAGGACAATCAGGGAATTTGACAAGGAGACTTGTATTTAACGGAACAGCTATAGAACTGGCTTTATCCATCAGCCTGGCTTCGTTGTGAGTGTTGTGAACTCCAATGCAATCAGCTCAATCTCTACACTGCAACTCAAAATGTAGTGCCGCCCACTCATATTGGCTGGTCTTTGAGATGACCTATCTCGACTACATTCCACTTTAGTTAAGAGATAGCAGGGAGGAACACAAATGAGAATCACTGGAAATCATGATGAATTAGTTAATTAAGGTTGTAGCTGGTTTAATACATTATTGCCCACCTCCCACACCCCAGAAAATACATACTTTTGGAGTTGCACAAAGCAGCACGTGTAACGTTAACAATTGTAGTTACATCCACATGCTTTCAAAACACTTCTACAACACCTTGATCATAAAATAGCCTGAAGGAGAACACGAAAAAGCCAATCTCCTTGAAATTATAAAATGAAGATAAGCTTTGTGCCATCAGCTGTGAATCAGTCCAACAGTTGAGTGGTTGAAAAAGGTCCTGAGGAGCTGCTGATTGCTTTGAAGTGGAAAAGATAGCAGGCTTGATTTCAGGCTGCTACAGTACATCTCTGAACTTTAGTGAGAAGCACTCTACAGTCGGTACAATGCATTTTCATAGATAACAAGGAAATGTACTGTACTTGGTCAGGTAGATTGGATACATGTGCAGGGATTCATTTCGATGATTTAAAGCAATCTTTAAAATATATTTACTGATATCAAGAACATGGTTTACTTGCTCTCTGCCACATGCAATGTTTAGAGCCCAGAGTGTTTCATGCATTTGACCTGACAAGGAAAAACTCAGGGCTTGAACAACATTATATACAGTACCAGTCAAAAGTTTGGACACACCTACTCATTCAAGGGTTTTTCTATATTTGTACTATATCATAGAATAGTAGTGGACGTCGGACGTGTGTTTTGCCTTGTCCTGTCCCGGGTAAATATCGTTTTTCCTTGTTTTTTTCCCGTATATATTTTAATATAACTTTCCATCTACGGACTGAATATACTCTCCTGCAACCCGCCTCAGCCAATGTGGTATGGAACTGCTATTTTTAGACTTAAGAACCGGAACCCCCATCAAAAGCTTGTAGTCAGTTAGCCATTGCTAGGCCCATCTCCCGGGCTAATCGAAAAGGCCCATCAGCTACTCCTTGGGCTACAATACCTATTTTGGCAATTGGCCTACCTGCTCCGCCAGTCCATCACGACTGGACTACCGACGTAAACCGCCCAAGGGGCTTTTTCAACTGGCTCCTCCGTCGCGACGTCACGTGAATGCCCACCCGCTAGCCTGCTAGCCGCGGCTCGCTTGTTGTCTGGAGCACATCGGAATGTTAGCTCAAGAGGCCCATCGGACAAATTCTTTGACTACTATACTTACCCTGCTGATCCGTCCTCTGAACCGGAAACCCCAACAGAAGCTAGCCAGCTAACTAGCTACTAGCTAGTAGTCAATATCTCTTTCATCATCACTCTATGCCAAGGTTTACCCCCACTGTATTCACATCCTACCATACCTTTGTCTGTACATTATGCCTTGAATGTATTCTACCGTGCCCATAAATCTGCTCCTTTTACTGTCTGTTCTGAATGTACTAGACAAACTGTTATTTTAGCCTTTAGTCGTACCCTTATCCTACTCTTCCTCTGTTCCTCTGGTGATGTGGAGGTTAATCCAGGTCCTGCAGTGCCTAGCTCCACTCCCATTCCCCAGGCGCTCTCATTTGTTGACATTTGTAACCGTAAAAGCCTTGGTTTCATGCATGTAAACATTAGAAGCCTCCTCCCTAAGTTTGATTTATTCACTGCCCTAGCACACTCTGCCAACCCAGATGTCCTAGCCATGTCTGAATCCTGGCTTAGGAAGACCACCAAAAACCCTGAAATTTCCATCCGTAACTATAGCATTTTCTGACAAGATAGAACTGCCAAACGGGGCAGAGTTGCAATCGACAGCAGGGATAGCCTGGAGAGTTCTGTCTTACTATCCAGGTCGGGGCCCAAACAATTTGAGCTTATACTTTTAAAAATCCACCAGAAACAAGTCTCTTACCTTTGCTGCTTGCTTTGGATCACCTTCTGCCCCCAGCTGTGCCCTGGACACCATATGTGAATTGATTGCCCCCCATCTATCTTCAGAGCTCGTGCTGTTAGGTGACCTAAACTGGGACATGCTTAACACCCCGGCCATCCTACGATCTAAGCTTGATGCTCTCAATCTCACCTCTGCTGTCTTCAACCAGGATCTCAGCGATCACTGCCTGAGTGCCTGCGTCCATAATGGGTCTGCGGTCAAGCTACCACCCCTCATCACAGTCAAACACTCCCTAAAACACTTCAGCAAGCAGGCCTTTCTAATCGACCTGGCCCGGGTATCCTGGAAGGATATTGACCCTATTCCGTCAGTAGAGGATGCCTGGTTATTCTTTAAAAGTGCTATCCTCACCATCTTAAATAAGCATGCCCCATTCAAAAAAATTAGAACCAGGAACAGATATAGCCCATGGTTCACTCCAGACCTGACTGCCCTTGACCAGCACAAAAACATCCTGTGGCGTACTGCAATAGCATCGAATAGCCCCCGCGATATGCAACTTTTCAGGGAAATTAGGAATCAAAATACACAGGCAGTTAGGAAATCAAAGGCTAGCTTTTTCAAACAGAAATTTGCATCATGTAGCTCTAACTCAAAAAAGTTCTGGGACACTGTAAGGTCCATGGAGAATAAGAGCACTTCCTCCCAGCTGCCCACTGCACTGAGGCTAGGAAACACTGTCACCACCGATAAATCCACGCTAATTGAGAATTTCAATAAGCATTTTTCTACGGCTGGCCATGCTTTCCACCTGGCTACCCCTACCCCGGTCAACAGCCCTGCACCCCTCACTGCAACTTGCCCAAGCCTCAAACCATTTGTCCTTCACCCAAATCCAGATAGCTAATGTTCTGAAAGAGATTCAAAATCTGGACCCATACAAATCAGTAGGGCTTGACAATCTGGGCCCTCTCTTCCTAAAATTATCTGCCAAATTTGTTGCAACCCCTATTGCTAGCTTGTTCAACCTCTCTTTCGTATAGTCTGAGATCCCCAAAGATTGGAAAGCTTCCGCAGTCATCCCCCTCTTCAAAGGGGAGACACTCTAGACCCAAACTGCTACAGACCTATATCTATCCTATCCTAAAGTCTTCGAAAGCCAAGTTAACAAACAGATCATCGACCATTTCGAATCCCACCGTACCTTCTCCACTATGCAATCTGGTTTCCGAGCTGGTAATGGGTGCACCTCAGCCACGCTCAAGGTCCTAAATAACCACCATCGACAAGAGACAATACTGTGCAGCTGTATTCATCGACCTGGCCAAGGCTTTCAACTCTGTCAATCACCACATTCTTATCGGCAGACTCAACAGCCTTGGTTTCTCAAATGACTGCCTCGCCTGGTTCACCAACTACTTCTCAGACGGAGTTTAGTGTGTCAAATCGGATGGCCTGTTGTCCGGACCTCTGGCAATCTCTATGGGGGTGCCACAGATTTCAAACCTCTGGCCGACTCTTTTCTCTGTATACATCAATGTCGCTCTTGCTGCTGGTGATTCTCTGATTCTCTGATTCTCCTTCCTGTGACATCGGGGGGGTGTAGGTGTCCTGGAGGGCAGGTAGTTTGCCCCCGGTGATGCGTTGTGCAGACCTCACTACCCTCTGGAGAGCCTTACGATACAGCCCGACAGGATGCTCTCGATTGTGCATCTGTAAAAGTTTGTGTGCGTTATTGGTGACAAGCCAAATTTCTTCAGCCTCCTGAGGTTGAAGAGGCGCTGCTGCACCTTCTTCACCACGCTGTCTGTGTGGGTGGACCATTTCAGTTTGTCCGTGATGTGTACGCCGAGGAACTTAAAACTTTCCACCTTCTCCACTACTGTCCCATCGATATGGATAGGGGGCTAATCCCTCTGCTGTTTCCTGAAGTCCACGATCATCTCATTTGGTTTGGTGACATTGAGTGTGAGGTCATTTTCCTGACACCACACTCCGAGGGCCCTCACCTTCTCCCTGTAGGCCGTCTCGTCGTTGTTGGTAATCAAGCCTACCACTGTAGTGGTAGGCTTGTGCCCAACAAGTGCTCAGCATATATGGAACTCCTTCAAGACTTTTGGGAAAGTATTCCTCGTGAAGCAGGTTGAGAGAATGTGCACCAAGAGTGTGCAAAGCTGTCATCTAGGAAAATGGTGGCTAATATATAATAAAAAATATATTTTGATTTGTTTAACCCTTTTTTGGTTACTACATGTTTCCATGTGTTATTTCATAGTTTGATGTCTTCCCTATTATTCTACAATATAGAAATTAGTAAAAAATAAATTTAAAAAACCCTTGAATGAGTAGGTGTTCTAAAACTTTTGGTAGTGTCTATACAAATGTATGTGGACACCCCTTCAAATTTGTGGATTCGGCTATTTTAGCCACACCCGTTGCTGACAAGTGTATAAAATCGAGCACACAGCCATGCAATCTCCAAACACAAACATTTGCAGTAGAATGGCCTTACTGAAGAGCTCAGTGACATTCAATGTGGCACCGTCATAGGATGCTACCTTTTCAACAAGTCAGTTCTTCAAAGTTCTGCCCTGCTATGGCAACTGTAATTGCTGTTATTGTTATTGTGAAGTGGAAACTTCTAGTAGCAACAACCACTCAGTGTTGTAGCGCGTGAAAATCATCTATCCTCGTTTGCAACACTCACTACTGAGTTACAAATTGCCTCTGGAAGCAACGTCGGCACAAGAACTGTTCGCCGGGAGCTTCATTAAATTTCCTAGGCCGAGCAGCCGCACACAAGCCTAAGATCCCCATGTGCAATGCCAAGCGTCGGCTGAAAAGGTGTAAAGCTCGCCGCCATTGGACTCTGGAGCAGGGAAACGCGTTCTCTGTAGTGATGAATCATGCTTCACCACCTTGCAGTTCAACAGACAAATCTGGGTTTGGTGGATGCCAGGAGAATGCTACCTGCCCGAATGCATAGTGCCAACTGTAAAGTTTGGTGGTGGAGGAATAATGGTCTGGGGCTGTTTTTCATGGTCCCACCTAGGCCTCTTCAGTGAAAGGGAATCTTAACCCTAAAATGATATTCTAGACGATTCTGTGCTTCCACATTTTTGGCAACAGTTTGGGGAAGGCCCTTTTCCTTTTTCAGCATGACAACTTGTGTTCTTGCTTCGGTTTGGAAGAACTTGACTGGCCTTCATATAGCCCTGACCTCAACCCCATCAAACACCTTTGGAATGAATTGAAACGCCCGACTGTGAACCAGGCCAAATCGCCCAACAACAGTGCCCAACCTCACTAATGCTCTTGTGGCTCAATGGAAGCAAGTCCCCGCAGCACTGTTCCAACATCTAGTGAAAAGCCTTCCCAGAAGAGTGGAGGCTGTTCTAGAAGCAAAGGGGAGACCAACTCCATATTAAAATACATGATTTTTGGAATGAGATTTTTGACGAGCACATTCTTTTGGTCATGTAATGTATATATTGTCATATTATACATAATGTCAGCAAAGGGATAGTTGCTTCACTTATTTCAAGCCATTAGTCAAGTCAAAAAAACAAGTACGGTAAGGACAAAATGGCAGATAAAAGTATGATAAGGTTGTCTCCCCTTACGGAAAAAACACCTGAATTTCACATGATCACGTGAAATGTTCCAAAACCACATGTGATCACCCGATCTTATGTGAAGTTAATGTTGTAACATGTGACAACATGTATAGCAACATGTGATAACATACAACTACACGTGTGAAAACCGGTTAGCTTGTATTCATGGATGCCAAGGGAAGCAAGGCTTCCCCTAAGAATTTACCAATAAATAAATAAATAATGATCTTCTGTGTTTCCTTCAATTCGGAAGAGGCTGAATGTTTCTCACCAGAGAAAGCATCTGAGTGAGCAAAACAGAGATCCTCTGTCTATGTATGTGTAGCTTATCTATTTGATGCTGTGTGGTATGATACTGATATTGATATGATATGATATTGTTGATGCCTGTAGCATTGAATGAGCATTTGGCCTCCCTTGATAAAAATATTGTACAATAACAGCCAATCAGCATTAAAAAGTTGAGCTAAACTGAGTCAGCTGTGGTCCTAGCGCACAAAAAAAAGTGGCAACCAGTTTGGATTTGGCTTCACACCAATCACATCACATCAAGCCAAATGTCAATGATAGAAAATTGTTGCACCTTGTTGTGTTGTTGATATCCGGTGGCTAGCTAGCTAAAATTGTCCCATTCCTAGTGTAACCAATGTGAAATGGCTAGCTAGTTAGCAGTGGTGCGCGCTAATAGCATTTCAATCGGTGACGTCACTCGCTCTGAGACCTTGAAGTAGTTGTTCGGGGCTTTTGTGGCGCGATGGGTAACGATGCTTCAAGGGTGGCTGTTGTCTATGTGTGCAGAGGGTCCCTGGTTCGGGCCGGAGAGAGGGACAGAAGCTATACTGTTACACTAAATTAGCCATGGACTGAGATAAGGATTTGGACTTGTGGTTTTACTTAATTATACGTACTGGCCAATGATTATAACGGAGATTCTGATCCAAACATAAATTCCTACATTGTGACTCTGGCCTGAGAGGATGGAAGTTCAATATGTAGCTAGATGTAAAAGGCTAATGTTAGCTAGCTGGCTAATCATTGCTCTTGAAAGGAAGTTAGGCTAGCGAGCAAGCATTTTAGCCAGGTAGCCTAGGACAACAAAAACTAAAAGCGCATACTGTATAACAGAGTCATAGACCATTTTGGCAACATGAAAGAAAGCAGGATGGCATTGGTGTTTCTCTTCAAGTAGAGTGAGTCACCATGTTTTTTTGAGTCCCCACACACACAAAGCTGTTCAAGCTCGTTATGGCCCAATGCCCAACGCCCAATTGGTGGCCCAACGACCTATTGGTGGCCCAACTACCTATTGGTGGCCCAACGTTCTATTGGTGGCCCAATGCCCTATTGGTGGCCCAACGCACTATTGGTGGCCCAACGCTCTATTGGTGGCCCAACGCCCTATTGGTGGCCCAACGCTCTATTGGTGGCCCAACGCCCTATTGGTGGCCCAACGCCCTATTGGTGGCCCAACTACCTATTGGTGGCCCAACGTTCTATTGGTGGCCCAATGCCCAATTGGTGGCCCAACGTTCTATTGGTGGCCCAACGTTCTATTGGTGGCCCAATGCCCTATTGGTGGCCCAACACCCTATTAGTGGTCCATCACTCTATTGGTGGCCCAACGCCCTATTGGTGGTCCATCGCTCTATTGGTGGCCCAACGCCCTATTAAGACTTTATGTTGGTGCTTCTTTTACTTTGGCAGTTACCTGTACCACACACACACACACACACACACACACACACACACACAGAAATCAGTACATAGTTTACGTTGATCGGACTACATAGTTTTTGTTATCTTGTAGTTGTCACTGTATTAGACTAAGCAGAGGTGATTAGGTGATGTTGAAATGTTGAAGTTGAAATGGTGCTGGAATAGTAAAGCCAGCTCCAGTTTTCTTTGCGACTTGCGGTAACTCTCCAGTGCTCTAAATCAATAGTTATTCTGTAGTCAGAAAATGTGGGAACATTAACTTGCCATGCTGTAGGTCATGTAACTGTTTGTTACATGCAACATGCTTTGTAGACTCCACCGGACAGATGTGATGAAACAAAGGTGTGTTGAATTTATTCTGCCAATGTCTTCTTATTGTCTCGCCCTTAGGCATATATATCACGGTCACAAGGCATATGAACAAACAGGATATTATAGAGCAAACAACGTTATTATCACAACACATAGGTTGTAATAAGGCAATTTCTTGGCTTCCGCAGTGATTCTACCCACACACCGCTACTGGTAAAAATGTGATCCGATGTGAAGTGTTCCAAAAACTCATGTTTTCACATGATTTGTGATTTTCTACATGTGAAATCGTGTTTTTTCTGTAAGTGTCCTCAATCCAGAAGGGGAACGTTATGAAGCACTATTACTTGGAATGTATTAACTGCTGATAACCCCATTGAATGAGAATGATGAAAAGTACTGATGGAAAAAGCTGAGAGTCTAAACTTTACTTAAAGGGAAGAAAAGGTCATTTGTATGGTGTGGCCTTTTACAGTATGCAAATCAAGGACAGCTGAGCACAAAGTGAAATGTCTACTCTGACCTCCTGGTGATCTTGTATTGCAGGGTGTGCAGAACCATACAAGCATACAGTACATTACACTATTTCGTAAGAATTTAACATTTGATCTCGGACAAATTGGACAATGTAAGGAATACTGAAAATACTGGACAATGTAAGCAATACTGGACAATGTAAGCAATACTGGACAATGTAAGCAATACTGAAAATACTGGACAATGTAAGCAATACTGGACAATGTAACAATGCAATACTGGACAATGTAAGCAATACTGGACAATGTAAGCAATACTGGACAATGTAAGGAATACTGGACAATGTAAGCTACTGGACAATGTAAGCAATACTGGACAATGAATACTGGACAATGTAAGCAATACTGGACAATGTAAGCAATACTGGACAATGTAAGCAATACTGGACAATGTAAGCAATACTGGACAATGTAAGCAATACTGGACAATGTAAGCAATACTGGACAATGTAAGCAATACTGGACAATGTAAGCAATACTGGACAATGTAAGGAATACTGCATTTTTTTATTCATCATACATTGATCACACTGCTGTTCTGACACACTGATGCACTGAACCGAACTAAGGTCATCATGGGTGAAATCTACCTCAAAAACACTGATGTAAAAAAATCGCTGAGCCATATCTTATTTAGCAACTATCTATGCCTTGAACTATCACAGTATTGTAAGTTTGACATTGAATAATGGCTTATCCCTACAGCCAACAGGATTGCACTGGCTTTACAATGGACTCTTTAGGCATGAGGCTTCCCCTTCGATTTTTCCTCTTATTTTCTGCCCCAAATCACTGTGGCGTAAAAGAGAAGAGGAGAAGTGTATCCTCCCACTAAGAGACATGGTGTGATTCCCAGAACAGGAAAGACAGAGGAGTTAAATTTCCCCAGAGGGCCACACACACAGGGGTTCCTCCCCGCTGTCCTGGATCAGAGCTCGGGAGGACAAAATGAAAAAGTCCTCCGTGACCGACAGGCCAATAAAAACCATAGCAACTAATCATTCCACAAGTCACTGGAGGGGAAGTAATCTATGAGACATTGTAGGCTACAACCATATAAATATATTGAATAGCAAGGGCATCTCCATTCAAGTCAATGATGGCATAATGGGTGGATGGCAGCCATTTTGTGTGTTGTGAGTCAACTCAACTGACATTACAAAAAATATGTCCCATTGCATGAGCAACAACATTTATCATAATTTGAATGAACATTCTACATTACTATGGCAATCCAGCATAGTCCCAGTTGGTATTAAATAGAAAGTTGCGAGTGGGGAAAACAGTCTTTGGTTACCTTGATTACCCAATTGGCTCACAGCAAAAAAACAAAAGTAAATTTTCTTGTTGTCTGCTTGTTTTAGTCAATTACAAAACCACATGTAAGAACAGTACAACATGTCTAAAGACAATGTTGCCTGTTCCCTAGCGCTTTCACCACTTAGAAAAGTGTAATATTGTAGGGCATCCCTCTTTGCCCTTTTCATGATGGCGCAAACATTATCCACATGAGTGAGTGCTAGCTATTTACCGACCGGAACATTAACACACCAACAACAAACGGACTATAAAGCTACAAGTAGTGAGTGGAGTTACAAACGGACTATGCTAAATAAATTAAATGTCTTAAAACTGTGATTAAATGTTTTCCACACACACAGCTACAGTATGTGAAGCCTACTTGGACACTGGGTCCCCACCGAACAGCCTGGAGCCACAGGTTTCTTCTCGCAGGCTCTATCTATTTCGCTACGTGGGAGCATTGCAAACCATAGGTCACATTTTTACCTGGTTACATATACATTGAACAACACAGCAACCTTTCAGCATGTTCTGTTATCTCTGTATGACTAAAAAAACAATTTTATAATTACATAATGGGAAAGAATGTTTGTTTTCCTCAATTTGTGGGCGGGGTTGAGGGGAATGCCTTATTATTACGTGAATACCGACTGAGTATATCAGTTTTTATGCAACTGGTGGGTCTAATCCTGAATCCTGATTGGTTAAAAGCGCATTCCAGCCGTTGTTTATTCCACAAGTTACCACCGCCTAAATATAAACTCAGCAAAAAAAGAAAAAGGGGCGTTTTCAGGACCCTGTCTTCCAATGATAATTCGAAAAATCAAAATAACTTCACAGATCTTCATGTTAAAGGGTTTAAACACTGTTTCCCATGCTTGTTCAATGAACCATAAACAATTAATGAACATGCACCTGTGGAACGGTCGTTAAGGTACTAACAGCTTACAGACAGTAGGCAATTAAGGTCAGAGTTATGAAAACTTAGGACACTAAAAGAGGCCTTTCTTCTGACTCTGAAAAACACCAAGAAAGATGCACAGGGTCCCTGATCATCTGTGTGAACGTGCCTTAGGCATGCTGCAAGGAGGCATGAGGACTGCAGATGTGGCCAGGGCAATAAATTGCAATGTCCATAGTGTGAGATGCCTAAGACAGCGCTACAGGGAGACAGGACGGACAGCAGTGATTGTCCTCGCAGTGGCAGAAAACGTGTAACAACACCTGCACAGGATCGGTACATCTGAACATCACACCTGCGGGACAGGTACAGGATGGCAACAACAACTGCCCGAGTTACACCAGGAATGCACAATCCCACCATCAGTGCCTGTTGTAAGGCAGGTCCTCACCAGACATCACCGGCAACAACGTCGCCTATGGGTCATGGTCGGATTTGAGCGTTACACCGAGGCCTGTGCTCTGGAGCGGGATCGATTTGGAGGTGGAGGTCCGTCATGGTCTGGGGTGGTGTGTCACAGCATCATCGGACTGAGCTTGTTGTCATTGCAGTTATTCCCAATGCTGTGAGTTACAGGGAAGACATCCTCCTCTCTCATGTAGTACCCTTCCTGCAGGCTCATCCTGACATGACCCTCCAGCATGACAAGCCATCAGCCATACTGCTCGTTCTGTGCATGATTTCCTGCAAGACAGGAATGTCAATGTTCTGCCATGGCCAACGAAGAGCCCGGATCTCAATCCCATTGAGCACGTCTGGGACCTGTTGGATCGGAGGGTGAGGGCCAGGGCCATTCCCCCCAGAAATGTCTGGGAACTTGCAGGTGCCTCGGTGGAAGAGTGGGGTAACATGTCACAGCAAGAACTGGCAAATCTGGTGCAGTCCATGAGGAGGAGATGCACTGCAGTACTTAATGCAGCTGGTGGCCACACCAGATACTGACTGTTACTTTTGATTTTGACCCCCCCTTTGTTCAGGGACACATTATTCCATTTCTGTTAGGCTCATGTCTGTGGAACTTGTTCAGTTTATGTCTCAGTTGTTGAATCTTGTTATGTTCATACAAATACTTACACATGTTAAGTTTGCTGAAAATAAACACAGTTGAAAGTGAGAGGACATTTCTTTTTATGCTGAGATCATGGCATTAAATTGCCTATTTCAAATCAAATCAAACTTTATTTGCCACATTTGCCAAATATAACAAGTGTAGACCTTACAGTGAAATGCTTACTTTCAAGCCCTTATCCAACAGTGCAGTTCAAGAAGAGTTGGGAACTGCGTTTGAAGGTAGGCCTTGGAATACGTCCACAGGTACACCTCCAATTGACTCAAATGATGTCAATTAGCCTATCAGAAGCTTCTAAAGCCATGACAACATTTTCTGGAATTTTCCAAGCTGTTTAAAGGTGCAGTCAACTTAGTGTATGTAAACTTCTGACCCACTGGAATTGTGATACAGTGAATTATAAGTGAAATAATCTGTCTGTAAACAATTGTTGGAAAAATTACTTGTGTCATGCACAAAGTAGATGTCCTAACCGACTTGCCAAAACTATAGTTTGTTGACAAGAAATTTGTGGAGTGTTTGAAAAATTAGTTTTAATGACTCCATCCTAAGTGTATGTAAACTTCCGACTTCAACTGTAAAAGCAATTGTTTTCCCCACAGCAGCCGCAAACTGGATGAATTACTGAGTAACAAACAAATAGATAAATTATAATAGAAATTGTGGCTACAACTCACAGTCATCAATCTTCCTTTTAAACCTTTGTTAATGAGAATAATGTGAGAATGATTAAAATACAGATGTAGGATCTTAATCTGAGCCAGTTTGCTACAAAGCAGGAAAGTCATCCTGGAGCAACAGGAAATGTTAATTATGTGGATTATAATTCATGGAAATATTTGTATGGTCTGATACATTTTTCGGAAATAAAATATCCTGCTACAGGGTGATCAAAATAAAGATCCTACATCTGTATGCAATCATTGTCACGGTTTTCTGTAGGTGAAAGAGAGTCGGACCAAAATGCAGTGTGTCTATTGCGATCCATGTTTAATAACACTGAAGAAACACAAATCAATACAAAAACACAATAAACGTAATGAAAACCGAAACAGCCTAAATACTGGTGCAAACTAGCACACGGCAGACAAAAGGACAATCACCCACAAAACAGGCTACCTAAATATGGTTCCCAATCAGAGACAATGACAAACACCTGCCTCTGATTGAGAACCATATCAGGCCAAACACAGAAACAGACAAACTAGACACACAACATAGAATGCCCACTCAGATCACACCCTGACCATACAAAACATATAAACATACGAAGCAAACTATGGTCAGGGTGTGACAATCATTTTCTACTGAGATGACAGATGGTCTTCAAGTGTCTCTGGTTCAGGATGGAAAGCTCCGTGGATGTGATAGGTCTATATACATTCACAATGTATGCACTCACTAGCCGTTCTGGATAAGAGTGTCTGCTAAATTACAAAACATTTGAAAGTAAAAATGTAAATTCACCCCGGCCCACATTCCTGTAAAGACTGAGGGATGAATTGGGACCTCATGATTAAGTGGGAAGGCGTGAATAAAAAGACAAAGGGATATTTATGAGTGTATGGATGTTGACTCAAATGAATGGGCTGTCGCAGATGTTCTACCAGAGGTAATTAAATTAATCATCTGAAATATTCTCAATGTTGCTTTTGTGTCTACCCCTCATCTTTCATCCAACTGCTATATTTTAAATGTTTTAATTTAAAAAATATATATATATTTAACTTTTAACTAGGCAAGTCAGTTAAAATCTTATTTACAATGACAGTCTACCCCCGCCAAACCCGGACAATGCTGTGCAAATTGTGGGCCAATTATATCGAAGGTGTCCTGTTTCTTCGTTCATTTCTAAACAACATGATGGAAACAGTGTCGTAGAATTTGCATTTGCATGAATAAAATTGGTAAATGAGGGAAAATTAGTCATGCCCGACTGTGTCACGATCGGCGTAGTGAGGAGACCAAAGCGCATCGTGATTAGAATACATACTTTTTCATGAAAGACGAAGAACACTTAACTATATAAAACAACAACCGTGAAGCTATATAATACTAGTTCAGACACATGCAACTAGACAGACAATAATCCACAAAATACCCCCAAAAAAGATGGCTGCCTAAATATGGTTCCCAATCAGAGACAACGATAAACACCTGCCTCTAATTGAGAACCAATTCGGCAACCATAGACATATATAAACACCTAGATGATAAACAACCCCATAAACCTACAAAACCCATAGACAGTACAAAAACACATACATCACCCATGTCACACCCTGACCTAACCAAAACAATAAAGAAAACAAAGAATAGTCAGGTCAGGGCGTGACAGACTGCCTACTATGGGACTGTAAATAAAGCATTTGTTGTTAGGTGAGAAAAAAGTTATTTTTATTTTTACATTACTAGTTAATGTTGGTGTCTTCTGGTGCCCTGCGCCCAAGGGAATACCTTTTATTACAGTTCCAAACATAATAATGGGTTGACAGAGCTTTGTGCACATATTGTACACTGACGGTATTGTCACAAAGAAACAAATGAGTAAACATATGTAGACACAAGACACCAAACGGATTATGATCTTGTTTTGATTGATATTCCATGTGCTAGAGAGTTGTTACACGTGGAATACTAAGAGGTTATAAAAATGAAACATTGAAAACTAAAAACAGTTTATAACCCATGTCTCCATAACTCATGTCTCCATAATCCATGTCCACATAACCCATGTCTCCATAACCCATGTCTCCATAACCCATGTCACTATAACCCATGTCACTACAACCCATGTCACTACAACCCATATCTTCATAACCCATGTCTCTACAACCCATGTCACTACAACATGTCTCCATTACCCATGTCTCTACAACCCATGTCACTATAACCCATGTCTCTACAACCCATGTCACTATAACCCATGTCTCTCCAACCCATATTTTCATAACCCATGCCTCCATAACCCATGTCTCCATAACCCATGCCTCCATAACCCATGTCTCCATAACCCATGTCTCCACAACATGTCTCCATTACCTATGTCTCCATAACCCATGTCTCCATAACCCATGTCTCCACAACATGTATCCATTACCTATGTCTCCATAACCCATGTCTCCATAACCCATGTCTCTACAACCCATGTCACTATACCCATGTCTCTACAACCCATGTCTCCACAACCCATGTCTCCATAACCCATGTCACTATAACCCATGTCTCTACAACCCATGTCACTACAACCCATGTATCCATAACCCATGTCTCCACAACCCATGTCTCTACAACCCATGTCTCCATAACCCATGTCTCTACAACCCATGTCTCCATAACCCATGTATCTACAACCCGTGTCTCCATAATCCATGTCTCTACAACCCATGTCGCCACAACCCATGTCTATAACCCATGTCTCTACAACCCATGTATCCATAACCCATGTATCCATAACCCATGTCTCTACAACCCATGTATCCATAACCCATGTCTCTACAACCCATGTCCATAACCCATGTCTCTACAACCCATGTCCATAACCCATGTCTCTACAACCCATGTCGCCACAACCCATGTCTCCATAACCCATGTCTCCATAACCCATGTCGCCACAACCCATGTCGCCACAACCCATGTCTCCATAACCCATGTCCTCATAACCCATGTCCCCACAACCCATGTCCCCGCAACCCATGTCCCCGTAACCCATGTCCTCATAACCCATGTCTCCACAACCCATGTCTCCATGCAGCCTCTGCCCTGGAAATCACATTACATTTGTCCATTTTCATCACCTCTTCCTCGACATGTAAGATCATATGTGGACTGTCACAATTGATTTTGTCTGGTACAAGAAGCGTATTGCTGGGAGACATGGGTTGGTAAAGAACAGACAGTGAAGTGGTTCACAGCATCAAAAGGTATCGGTCCTAAAGAAGCCCACTTTAGAAGGACATTATTTATATCTGTGAAACATAAACACCTACTTACTGTATATCTTATGCTAGAACGGAGCATTTGAGCTCAATTAAAATTCACATACACCAGTTTGTTGTAAGAGGGTCTCCAAAACATTCTATTGCACACAGTTGCAGCATTTATATACATGGGCACACAGTAAGTGATAGTGATGGGCGAAAAAATTGATACAATTACATATCGGGATGTATCGTATCGTTTTGACATTATTGGAATATTATTTTTGCCCTGGTTGCCTGTACTTGTGTAACAGTATAGACCATCCCCTCGCCCATACCCGGGCGCGAACCAGGGACCCTCTGCACACATCAACAACAGTCACCCACGAAGCATCGTTACCCATCGCTCCACAAAAGCCACGGCCCTTGCAGAGCAAGGGGAACTACTACTTCAAGGTCTCAGAGCAAGTGACGTCACCGATTGAAACGCTATTTAGCGCGCACCGCTAACTAAGCTAGCCGTTTCACATCTGTTACACTTGCACCAAAACAGTATTTATCCTTCTGTAGCTTGTTCTCCATCTTTTTAAATAGGGAGACAATTTGTTTTCAGGACTTTTGACTGATCAAAACTTGTTTCCCATGTCTCTCTCGTCCCTCTGCAGTAGACATAGTGAGCAATATGTGTGGAACATCGAATCGCAATACATATAGAATTGTGAGAATTGCAATACATATATCTGCACCTAAGTATCGTGAGGTCCCTGGCAAATCCCAGCCCTAGTTAATGAATGTATAAGTGAGTGATTGTGTTGATGGCAGTTCATGTCTAGAACACAAGTGTGCAGCACATTCACTGACGCATACTCAAGACTACTCTCTGCTTCACTGAGCATTACCATCACATTGGATAGAATAGGCTAAGATTAGGAATTTAGAATCGTCAGGCCCTGATGTGGTATAGTAATATTGATTCAATCAATACGTGGATTGAGTCGACTAAACTCTGAACTAGTCAACTTCTTGTGACTCTGACTCATCGGCCACTGATGTACAGTTTGATGAATGATGCTTTGGTTCATACACTGGCTACTTTATTGAATTTGCTGTGTAGCCTACAGCGATGATTGGTTTATTGTGTTTACAATGCCACCTGACATGGTTGGAATGATTAATAATTATGGCACGTGGGTATCCATATGAGGCAACTATATTCCAATCAAATACAACTTTATTCGTCACATGCTTCGTAAACAACAGACGTAGACTAACAGTGAAATGTTTACTTACGGGCCCTTCTCAACAATGCCGATGTTGTCACGTTCTGACCTTAGTTCCTTTTTTATGTCTTTGTGTTAGTTTGGTCAGGGCGTGAGTTGCGGTGGGTAGTCTGTTATTTTTTCTATGTTGTATTTCTGTGTTTGGCCTGGTATGGTTCTCAATCAGAGGCAGCTGTCGATCGTTGTCTCTGATTGAGAATCATACTTAGGTAGCCTGTTTTCCCCATTTGGTTGTGGGTGATTGTTTTCTGTATATTCCTTACAGAACTGTTTTGTTTTCGATCTTTATTATTTTTTGTCAATTCAGTGTTCAGTTTATTAAAATGAACACTTACCACGCTGCACCTTGGTCCTCTTCTCCTTCACCAGATGAAAACTGTTACAGATGTAAAGTAGAGAAATAATAGAAAAGTAAAACAGGTCATTTTAAAAGTAATAATAAATACACAATGCGTAACGATAACTTGTCTATATACACACACGAGGTACCAGTACAGAGTCAATGTGCAGGAGTACAAAGTCATTGAGGTACATATGTACATATACTGTAGGGATAAAGTGACTAAGCAACAGGATAGATAACACAGTAACAGCAGCATATGTGATGAGTCAAAAGAGTTGCAAAAAGGGTCAATGCAGATTATCCGGGTAGCTATTTGGTTAACTACAGTATTTAACTATTTAGCAGTCTTAGGTCTTGGTGGTAGAAGCTGTTCAGTGTCCTGTTGGTTTCAGACGTGGTGCATTGGTACCGCTTGCTGTGCGGTAGCAGAGAGAACAGTCTATGACTTGGGTGGCAGGAGTCTGAAAATGTTTAGGGCCTTTTTCTGACACCGCCTGGGATCTCTCAGAGCTCGGCCCGAGAGATGTACAGGGCAGTACGCACTACCCTCTGTAGCGCCTGGCGGTCGGATGCCAAGCAGTGCCCATAACAAGCGGCGATGCAGCCAGTCAAGATGCGCCGTTTCCTGTCATCCAAAATCCACTCCTTTGTCCTACCTGTTTGATAGGGTAGAAACTCTGCTCACGTAACATAGAAATGCCATTCACAATTCATGGCTCTTCAATATTCAAATGGGGCATGAAAAATGCATTGGTTCCAATACAATTACCAGAAATATCCATGTATATGCAGACATTTATATGACACCTAGATACCAGATTCGACTCCTATTATAATCTCTCTACAGAGCACCATTGAAACCTGATGGACAGCAACGTGTGTGTGTTACAGGTAACTGCCAAAATTGTTAAGGTTTTCTTGTGTCGAAGGAGAGGAGGACCAAAATGCAGCCTGGTTATCTTCATACATCTTTAATAAAGCCAATCCAATACGTACCGTGAAAAACCTAAAACAACCCTATATGGTAGAGACAGGAACAATCACCCACAAAACACTCAAAGAATATGGCTGCCTAAATATGGTTCCCAATCAGAGACAAAAATAAACACCTGCCTCTGATTGAGAACCACTCGAGGCAACCATAGACTTACCTAGACAACTCTACTATGCCACAATCCCATACCCTAAAAAAAACCAAGACAAAACACACCACATAAATAACCCATGTCACACCCTGGCCTGACCAAAATAATAAAGACAAACACAAAATACTAAGACCAGGGCGTGACAAAAATAAAGGAAACACCAATAGCTTTGGGTCACCAATAGGGCGTTGGGCCACCACAAGCCAGAACAGCTTCAATGTATTTTACCATACATTCTACAAGTGTCTGGAACTCTATTGGAGGAATTCTTACACAATAAATTCCCTAATTTTGTGTTTAGTTGATGGTGGTGGAAAACTCTGTCTCCTATAAGTGTTCAATTGGGTTGAGATCTGGTGAATGAGACACATACACCTGTCACGACTTCTGACGAAGTCGGACCCTCTTCTTGTTCGGGCGGTGTTCGGCTTCTAGCCATCGCTGATCCATTTTTCATTGTCCATTGGTTTTGTCTTGTCTTCCTTCACACCTGGTTCCAATCCCATCAGTTACATGTTGAGTATTTAACCCTCTGTTTCCCCTCATGTCCTTGTCGGAGATTGTATGTTATGTGCAAGTTATGTTTTGGTGTGCGACAGGTTTTTTTAATTTTTTTATTATATATATATATATATATTTTTTTTAAAACCCACTTTTATTATTTTGTATATTTTGGATTTTCGGAGTTTTGTGAGCACTTATTAAATGACTCTGTTTATACCAAGTTCTTTCTCCTGCACCTGATTTCCCTGCCACCAACATGCACCCATTACAACACCCTTTAAAACCCACTATGAGAGATTTTGGAGAACATCAGGAACAGCTTGGTTTCTTTGGCCTAGAGGCTACAGGTTTGATTGCCATATGGCTGTGTACTATGTACAGTATTGAATATTCAATATGGAAAGCATATCTCGTTCCAGAGTTTATGCAGTAAAGTGCAAGTCCCTTGGAAATGCTGACATGATTACTTCCAGTCCAGTGGTTCAGAGATCAGAGTGCCCTTTGCGGTGCTCAACCTGAGGGGAACGTGATGTCATGATGTCATATGCCCTGTTTATACCTGGTGCTAACATGGGTCATTTATCCTGATCTTGTCTTCATTCTGATTGTGTCCACATTTTCAGAAATGTTTCTACACATGGTATTAAATGTGTCTGTTATCCATCCACTGTGTCTGCATTGTGACCAGATTTCCTGGTCCCTTTTCAAATGATTTCACAGCTATTCTTTCAATAATAAGACACATATTGATGTAATCAATCAATTTTGCAACCTGTTAATAATCATGATTTAAATGGTTTCTCTGTCCAGATCTGTCTACACTTGTAAGATATCCAGACACAATGCACGTCTGGTTTCATCAATGTGTATTTTGATTGCCTACGCGTGTCAAAAAATGTAGGCACAATCAGAACAAGATGACAAGACAAAGGACGCAAATTATAACCAGGTATAAACGGGGCCAGTGATGTCAGGACAAGAAGAGATTAAAGACAGTCAAACAGAGGATTGACAACCTTATCGTTTTAATCGAGAGATACTTTAGCTGTTCAGAAATACCAGTCAAAGAGCTAACCCAGATATGTTTAAAAAAAACAATTTATTTTTGCAGCAAATAAGGGTTTATTTTTGTCACCAGATGGTGCAAATTCAAATCTATTTTAGGACGGTGCTTCTAGGCTGGAACCAAGGCATAAGAACTATGTATCAGGAGCAACAAGCTTGATTTGATAAGCATGAAAAACATGCTGTACTTTTTAAATGCAAAGCGTGCTTCACAGAGGTTTAGCTCACTGACAGATTATGTCTCTCTTGTTACATTTTGTTGGACACACACACACACACACAGAGATATTTATAGTCGCAGACTGATATTTTCTAGGGGCAGCTAAATCCCACTGATTATAGGAAGCCTGCTCTGTTCAACATGCATGATGCGCTGAACAGGATGTTGCTATGCTACAGATCCACTGCAGGTTTGGTGAAGACACTCACCAATCTATCACAGCAATCTTATTCAATCACATTCATGATACTCTTACAGATGTAGGATTTTAATTTGGTGCATTTGCAATGCAGGAAACTTGTGTCTTTGAGTTTTAAAAACGCTTCTGAAGTTTGTAATTTCCACTTCGGAATTTGACTTGATTTTCCCTTATGAAAACAGTATTAACCCCTGCAATAATGTCCATTAATTATAATCCACATAATAATTCAAATGTCCTGTTGCTGCAGGATTCTTTTCATGCTGTAGCATACTGTCAAACTGTAAGCAGAAAAAACCTGCACTGATTACAATCTTTGGAGTACTGTCAGGGAGACTTAGGTCCTACTGGCTCCTAACTGACGGTTTAGGTCACCGTGGTTATCTACGCTGTAGACCGGAGCTCTGGTTGATGTCTCATCCATGCTTGGATACCAGGCTTCTACCCTCTTGCTTCTCCCAGAATGTGTCCCTAATAGCACCCTATTCACTATACAGTGCACTACAGTATATAGGGAATAGGGTGCCATTTGCCTTCAATGCCCCTATGGGCCGTGTTCAAAAGTAGTGCACAATATGGGAAATAGACTCTCGTAAACAGACATACGCAACATTAATGGTATAGTAACGTATGTCAACAGACTGTGGGATGCTACGAATAATGAGGAACAATTGTTCTGGTGTGCAGATTTGTTTTCACAGATTTTTTTGGACAAATAAAGATTTTGCAGCGCAGCTTTTGAAAATACGAAGGGGAGTGGCCATTTGGCTCATAGACTTGCAGGGAGAGGGGTGTGTATATACCGTCCCTGCTTCTGCCACTTGTTCTAGTTTCATTTCTCAGTATGTGACAGGGAGGGGTATGGCAGTGCAAGGCTCTGGTGACCTGCCATGATATCTAAGTGGCCATCCCGGGCTATTCTGGGGCTTGTATTCCACAAAGCACTCCACATTCCCCTCTCCTATCCTGACAAGTCCCCAAAGGTCCATGACCCCTATCAACCAGCCACTTACATTTCTGTCACACCCGTCGGTCTGTGGGAGATACGGACAGTCATTTCTGTCACACCTGTCGGTCTGTGGGAGATACGGACAGTCATTTCTGTCACACCTGTCGGTCTGTGGGAGATATGGACAGTATTTGCATAATATTGACTTCTTTGTCTGTGACCCCCACTGGGCTTCAGCAGTCCCATGGTTATATTTGGAACACAGTTCCTGCCATTATACACTTTTAGAAGGGTTCTTCGGCTGTTGCCATAGGAGAACCCTTCTTGGTTCCAGATACAACCCATGTAGAATCTATGAAGAATCCATGTAGAAGACTCTTTAGAAGGGGTTCTACATGGAACCCAAAAGTGTTCGAACTGGAACGAAAAAGGATTATTCAAAGGATTCTTCCGTGGGGACAGCTGAAGAACCATTAAAGGGTTCTTCTATGGGGACAGCTGAAGAAACATTAAAGGGTTCTTCTATGGGGACAGCTGAAGAACCATTAAAGGGTTCTTCTATGGGGACAGCTGAAGAACCATTAAAGGGTTATTCTATGCGGACAGCTGAAGAACCATTAAAGGGTTCTTCTATGGGGACAGCTGAAGAACCATTAAAGGGTTCTTCTATGGGGACAGCTGAAGAACCATTAAAGGTTCTAGATAGCGCGTTCATTTTCTAATTGTGTCGTATGACTTTGTGGAATATTCACAAGAAAATTGACAAGATCAAGGTCTATTCCTAGTAATAAAATATACAATGATCGTATTTATTTTATGTTGTCAGTAAGTGTATTTTTACATAAGTAATGTAATGCAAAATACCATGTGTTAATGGAGTCTAAAAAACAGAAAAGTTATACGTGAACATCCAGAATTTGAAAATGTATGGACATCAGATACAGATACTGAATACGTATCGGTTTGTCACCTTGTTTGTAGAAGAGTGTAATTATGTGTGGTCTGTAGCAGGCAGGGGTAAATTGGCATTCACTAAAATCATCTGAACTTTAACCCTGTTCAGCTGTCTCACAGTCTGCCACCAATAGTTGCATGTCTGGATTTCAATAAGCAGTGAAAACACATACAGTACATACAGTACAGCACATACAGTACATACAGTACAGCACATACAGTACATACAGTACATACATTACAGTACATACAGTACATACATTACAGTACATACATTACAGTACATACATTACAGTACTTTTTTTCAGACCAGATCTACCTCATATTAGTTCCATATCTACCTCATATTCATTCCACAACACCCTCATATTCAGACCAGAACTACCTCATTTTGATACAGTGCAATAAGCAGCAATAGATAACAGCAAATAAGAGACATTGTCACGTACAGGTAATCAAAATATGCCCTATATGTTCCGAAATCAAATTTCTTGGGGAATCCATTGGGTACATGTATTCTTCTCTGCCAATGATTGAAGTAGGTAACATGCCAAGTTGCTCCCGCTGCCCTGCCTGCTTGTCATCAGTGTTGTGTGCTGTGTGCTCCAGCTAGCCTCTAGGGAGGCCTCCTCTGACATCTTGTACAGGCGAGGCGAGGCCAACCGGGCTAAATCCTTCCAATGCCCCAGTGGGGTCAAAGGAGGTTTCACCACCCAGTCCGCCTGCCCTCTGTCTCTGTGTCTCTGTGTGTCTGTGTCTCTCTGTGTGTTTGTGTCTCTGTGTGTCTGTCTCTGTGTGTCTGTGTCTCTGTCTGTCTCTGTCTGTCTCTGTCTATCTCTGTCTGTCTCTGTGTGTCTGTGTCTCTGTATGTCTCTGTCTGTCTCTGTCTATCTCTGTCTGTCTCTGTGTGTCTCTGTCCGGGTCCAATCGTCCGTTGCCTGCTGCATGATTTGTTGGTACTGACATGTGAAACCCTCTGCGTCACAAATGCCATGCTATTTCCTGCTTTTCACCAGAGCCCTAGTCAAAAACCTTTTGTGACACAGCCTCTGTCTGCATTCTAAATCAGCGCTCCAGTACACAACTCTCTACACTACTCTCTACACTACTCTCCTGAGCTGAGGAAATTAACATGCTGGCTGTCTGACATTTTCTCCATTAGTGTCTTTGCTGGCAGACTCTACAGACTCTACGGAGTAACTGATGCTGCTTACACCTCCATTTGACATTGCAATTTTTTTTGCGGCTGATATGGTGACAGCATCCATGCCGTGAGTGCAATTAGTGCACCTCGGCTTGTTAATGTTTTAAACATAAATTCTCTTAACTATCTTCCGTAATGATGGTGCCATATTTTAGCTCTGCTGGCTACTGTGTGTACATATTACACAATGATTCATCAATATGGCACACAACTGATTATGCATTTAGGGAGTTCTCAATGATATCAGTACATTGACAAAAAAGCCCGAAGGTTATGAAGACAGATTTGCTGTTCACTGCAGTTTCAAGGATGAAAATGTAGGATACTTTAGTGCAGCTACAAACTGTTTATAATTACAGCAAGTGCATATTCCTCTCTCAGCTTACATTCTGGTAAGCTATGAGGGGTTAAACATGATTCAATTGTTTTGAGATAATGTCCATTTCATTCCAAACAGCAGCAGGGTTTGAATGCACTCATCCCACCCGGAGTCAAATAGTTGTGACATTGAGAAGGCACTTTCAACACTGAATTATTCATCTCCAAGTCACATGAACGAATCAGGTATCGCCTGGTGAGGGACTACTACATTACACAGGAGGAGTGGCGAAAGCAAACGATTTCTCAAATAGTTTTATTACATAAGCTCGATGAATATACTTGAACTTGCTGACAAGGTCATCTAGGCTTGTGTAAAGGTCTAGGGCCTGGAGTCCTGAGATGAGTTTAGTCGATGTGAATGATGCACGACAGTGATGCTGAAGGCACCACGTCAGCCTGGCCAAGGGTTCACACAGCACTAGAACATTTCCTGTCTGACATTAAACTGTACATATTTAAGACATGCAGTTACACAGACATTGACAAACTGTCTACTTAAAAAGAGAGTTTCAGATCATTTGACAAACTGTCTACTTAAAGGGAGTTTCAGATAATTTGGGATCATCTTTAGAATATAGTGACCACACGAATGATAGTGGAAATACAATAACAAAGTCCTCTGGGGTGGTGATGTAATGTAATTATGTCAAATGAAGTGTTGGGCCCAGGGGGGGGCAGCGGTGCTCCTCTTCTCTTCTCTTCCTCTCATACATACCTCTCTTCCTCTCCAGTTTTTTTCTCCTCCTCCTCTCCTCTCTTCCTATCTACCCCTCCTTCCTCTCTTCCTCTCCTCCTTTCCTCTCCTTCTCTCCTCTGATTCAGAGTGGTTGGGTTAAATGCAGAAGACACATTTCAGTTGAAGGTATTCAGTTGTACAACTGACTAGGTTCCCCCTTTCCCTTTCCTTTCCTTCTCTCCTCTCTTCCTCTTCCTCCCCTCCTCTCTTCCTCTCCTCCTATCCTCTCCTCCTTTCTTCCTCTCCCACTCTCCTCTCTTCCTCCCCTCCCCTCTCGTCCTCTTCTTTCTTCCTCTCCCACTCTCCTCTCTTCCTCTCCTCCTCTCCTCTCCTCTCTTCCTCTCCTTTCCTCTTCTCTCCTTTTCTCGCCACTCTCCTCCTCTCCTCTTCTCCCCTCCCCTCCCCTCCTCTCCTCTCCTCCTCTCCTCTCCTCTCCTCTCCTCCCTCTCCTCTCCTCTCCTCTCCTCTCCTCCTCTCCTCTCCTTCTCCCTCTCCCTCTCCTCTCCTCCTCCTCTCCCCTCCCCCTCCCTCCCCTCCCCTCCCCTCCTCCCTCCCTCTCCTCTCCTCTCCCCTCCCCCTCCTCCCCCTCCCCCCCTCTCCCCTCCCTCCTCTCCTCCCCTCCTCCTCCCTCTCCTCTCCTCCCCTCTCCTCCTCCTCCCTCTCCTCCCCTCTCCTCTCCTCTCCTCCTCCCTCCCCTCTCCTCTCCTCCCTCTCCTCCCCTCTCCTCTCCCTCTCCTCCTCCTCCCTCTCCTCTCCTCCTCCTCCCTCCCCTCCTCCCTCTCCCTCCCTCTCCTCCCTCCCTCTCCTCCCTCCCTCTCCCCTCCTCTCCTCCTCCTCTCCTCTCCTCTCCCCCCTCTCCCTCTCCCCTCCCCCCCCCCCTCCTCCCCTCTCCTCTCCTCCCCTCCCCTCCTCCTCTCCTCTCCTCTCCTCTCCTCTCCTCTCTCTCCCTCTCCCCTCCCCTCCCCCCTCCCCCTCCCTCCCTCCTCCTCTCCTCTCCTCCTCCTCTCCTCTCCCCTCCTCTCCTCTCCCTCCTCTCCTCCTCCTCCTCCCTCCCTCTCCTCTCCCTCCCTCTCCCCCTCCCTCCTCCCCTCCCCTCCCTCCCCTCCCCTCTCCTCTCCTCTCTCCTCCCTCTCCTCCTCCCTCTCCTCTCCTCCCTCCTCCTCTCCTCTCCTCTCCTCTCCTCTCCCCTCCTCTCCTCTCCTCTCCTCCTCTCCTCTCCTCCTCTTCTCTCATTTTCTCTCCTCTCCTCGCCACAGTGTAAATATAGTGACTCTCTGTGATTCAACAGAAAGCATGTTTTTGTCTGAGAGGATGATAATCTGTCTGATAATCCTTCCTTCTGACATGAACCATACTCTTGGGCAAACTAATATGCACAAATGATCATGCTGTGCAGCAATGCAAAAGCCATTCTCCTCCTGAGTCACACTATTCATTGGTCATTAAGATATTACTGTAGCTTCGGGGGCATGTGTGTTGAAAGGGGATGTCCAACCCAGAGAGCTTACTCCTACAGATGTAGGATTTTAATTGGAGCCTGTTCGCTACAAAAGGAAGATTTTCCTGCAGCAACAGGAAATGTGAACGATTATGTGGTTTACAATTAATGGACATTCCTGTTAGGGAAAATCAAGTCAGAAATTTCAAAGTGGAAATCAATCTTCAGAAGCCTATTTAAACCTCAAGTACAACACAAGTTAACATTTTTAAATTATCCTGCAACAGGGTGATCAAATAAAGATCCTACATCTGTATGGCACGACTGTTGATATGATGAATATTGAAATGGACAGATCTGCATGATAAAGTCTCCTCTCACGATGGTTTAGTTCTCATCATTAGGCTGTGGCTTTGGAGGTTTCATCAGCATTTTGCAAAAAACGACAATACCTTAATTTAAATTAATTTGTGTGCAGCCATCTGTGGCCTATTTCCACATGGGGAGATGGTTCCTATTTCTGGTGAAATGAGTAGAGGAGATGGGGCTCACCAACCAAACCCCTGGTGTTTTCATTAGCAGGGCCCTGGGTCTGTACTCCTCCATATGCAACTAGGTCCTAGACTTTCTGACGGGCCAACCCCAGGTGGGGAGGGTTGGCAACAACACCTCCTCCACGCTGATCGCCAATATGGGTGTCCCCCAGGAGTGTGTGCTCAGCCCCCTCCTCCCTGTTCACCCACGACACTGTGACTATGAACGACGCCAACTCAATCATCAAGTTTGCTGACAACGCAACAGTTATTTTATACCACATTGTATGTCTATACACACCACGTATTAATATTCTGGCTTCTGACACATGATCTCTGTAATATATCTCCCCCTGGACTGTTCATTGGACTCGTTCTGTCATTGATTAATTTCTTGTTTAGATTTTGGTTTATTTGTGTGTTTGTACTGTATTTGTGAGATGTTCTACTGTACTGTTAGAGCTAGTACATCGATTTGATTTGAAACAGTGGCTAGTGAAAGTCTACACACCCTTTGCCCTCTTAACTTTTAGCTGCCTTAAAATTACATCTAAACACAAAATAAAAAAAATCCTCCCGAGGTACAAAACCTACTCCACATTTTCAAAAATCAAAGAAAAATCATAGAATATGTTCACACCCCAGAGTTAATAGTTGGTGGAGGCCCATTTGCCAGCTAATAAAGCTGTGAATAATATTGTATAAAATTCTGCCATCTTTTTGCATTGTGATGCATCGATCATAGTCCAAAACATGTATCATTATGCACAGCAGCACCTCGGGCTAAAAAGTCCAGGTTTCGAGACCTGCTCCCTGCAGAGCATGCACAGACCAGCTGGCTGGTAGGTTTTACGGACATATTCAATCTCTCCTTATCCCAGTCTGCTGTCCCCACATGCTTCAAGATGGCCACCATTGTTCCTGTGCCCAAGAAGGCCAAGGTAACTGAACTAAATGACTATCGCCTCGTAGCACTCACTTCTGTCATCATGAAGTGCTTTGAGAGACGAGTCAAGGATAATTTCACCTCCACCTTACCTGCCACCCTAGACCCACTTCAATTTGCTTACCACTCCAATAGGTCCACAGACGATGCAATCTCCATCACACTGTGCACTGCCCTATCCCATCTGGACAAGAGGAATACCTACATAAGAATGCTGTTCAATACTATAGCTCAGCATTCAACACCATAGTACCCTTCAAGCTCATCATTAAGCTTGAGACCCTGGATCAACCCCTTCCCTGTGCAATTGGGTCCTGGGCTTTCTGACAGGCCACCCCTGGTGGTGAAGGTAGCAAAACACCTCCACTTAGCTGATCCTCAACACTCTGGCCCTACAAGGGTGCGTGCTCAGCCCCCTCCTGTACTCCCTGTTCACCCATGACTGTGTGGCCATGCACGCCTCCAACTCAATCATCAAGTTTGCAGACGAAACAACAGTAGTAAGTTTGATTACCAACAATGATGAGACAGCCAATAGGGCGGATGTGAGGGCATTCAGAGTGTGGTGTCTGGAAAACAACCTCTCTCACTCAAGGTCAACAAAGCAAAGGAGGGATTGTGGACTTCAGGAGGGAGAGGGATCACCCCCGTATCCATATCGAAGGGACAGCAGTGGAGAAGTTGGAAAGCTTCAAGTTCCTCAGCGTACGCATCACAGACAAACTGAAATGTTCCACCCACACAGACAGTGTGGTGAAGAACGTGTAACAGCGCCTCTCCAACCTCAGGAGGCTGATGAAAAACCTGCAGAAACTTTTACAGATGCACAATTGAGAGCATCCTGTCGGGCTGTATCACCGCCTGGTATGGCAACTGCACCGCTCACACCAGCAAGGCTCTCCATCACCGGGGGCAAACTACCTGCCCTCCAGGACACCTACGACACCCGATATCACAGGAAGGCCAAAAAGATCATCAAGGACTACAACCACCCGAGCCACTGCCTGTTCATCCCGCTACCATCCAGAAGGCGAGGTCAGTACAGGTGCATCAAAGCTAGGACCGAGAGACTGAAAAACAGCTTCTATCTCAAGGCCATCACTCTTAAGGATCCCCTTTTTTCATTTTCACCTAAAATGACATACCCAAATCTAACTGCCTGTAGCTCAGGCCCTGAAGCAAGGATATGCATATTCTTGGTACCATTTGAAAGGATACACTTTGACGTTGTGGAGATGTGAAAGGAATGTATGAGAATATAACACAATAGATCTGATAAAAGATAATACAAAGAAAAACCAACCGTTCTTTTGTATTTTTTTGTACCATCATCTTTGAATTGTAGAGAAAGGCCATAGTGTATTATTCCAGCACAGGTGCAATTTAGATTTTGGCTACTAGATGGCAGCAGTCTATGTGCAAAGTTTTAGACTGATCCAATGAACCTTTGAATTTCTGTTAAAAATATTGTGTCAAGACTGCCAAAATGTGCCTAATTTGTTTCTTTACAACTTTTCGTGTTCAAAATGGTGCACTCTCCTCAAACAATAGCATGGCATTCTTTCACTGTAATAGCGGCAGTTAAATTAACAAGAATTTACGCTTTCTGACAATATCAGACATGTCTATGTCCTGGGAAATGTTTTTGTTACTTACAATCTCATGCTAATCGAATTGGCCTACATTAGCTCAACCGTCCCATGGAAGGGACACCGATCCCAAAAAAGTTTTAAACAGTTATCACTAACACAGAGAGGCTGCTGCCTAGATACAGACTTGAAATAATTGGCCACTTTGATCACTAGTTACTCTAATAATGCCACTTTAATAATGTTTGTATATCTTGCATTATTCATCTCATATGTATGTACTGTATTTTAGACCTTTTACTGCATCTTACCTATGGCCGTCTGCCATCGCTCATCCATGTATTTATATGCATATATTCTTATTCCATTCCTTTACTTAGATTTGTGTGTATTAGGTAGTTGTTGTGGATTTGTTAGATTACATATTAGATATTTCTGCACTGTCAGAACTAGAAGCACAAGCATTTCACTACATTCGAATAACATCTGCTAACCATGTGTATGTGACCAATAAAATTTGATTTGATTGACTTGGTAAAGTTTAGGATGCCATTGACCTTAACAAGGACCCAAGGACTAATTCCACCACCATATTTAACTGTAGGTATGAGCTATGTACTTTTCTGCATATGCTTCTGTTTTTTAACGCCAAACCCACTGCTGGTGTGTGTGGCCAAAGAGCTCTATTTTCATGTCATCTGAGCAGAGCACCGGTTCAAATTCAAGTGCCAATGCCGTTGTAACGGTTTTCTTGAGTTGAAGGAGAGGAGGACCAAAATGCAGCGTGGTTACTATTCATGTTTTTTAATAAGACAACTAAACATGAACATAATACAAAACAACAAATGTGGAAAACCGAAACAGCCCTATCTGGTGCAAACACAGAGACAGGAACAATCACCCACAAACACACAGTGAAACCCAGGCTACCTAAGTATGAATCTCAATCAGAGACAACTAATGACACCTGCCTCTGATTGAGAACCATACTCGGCCGAAACATAGAAATACCCAAATCATAGAAAACAAACATAGACTGCCCATCCCAACTCACGCCCTGACCATACTAAATAATGACAAAACAAAGGAAATAAAGGTCAGAACGTGACAGTACCACCCCCCCCTCCAAAGGTGCGGACTCTGGCCGCAAAACCTTAACCTATAGGGGAGGGTCTGGGTGGGCGTCTGTCCGCGGTGGCGGCTCTGGCGCGGGACGCGGACCCCACTTCACCATCGTCTTAGGCCGCCTTATTGTCCGCTTCTGTGGCCTCCTAACCACGGTGACCCTACTAAATGACCCCACTGGACTGAGGGGCAGCTCGGGACAGAGGGGTGGCAGCTCGGGACAGAGGGGCGGCAGCTCGGGACAGAGGGGCTCTGGGCTGAGTGGCTCTGGCGCCTCTGGGCTGAGGGGCTCTGACGACTCTGGGCTGAGGGGCTCTGGCGCCTCTGGGCTGAGGGGCTCTGGCGCCTCTGGGCTGAGGGGCTCTGGCGCCTCTGGGCTGACTGGCGGCACTGGCGGCCCCCGGCTGACTGACGGCGGCCCCTGGCTGACTGGAGGCACAGGCGGCCCCTGGCTGACTGGCGGCACCGGCGGCCCCTGGCTGACTGGCGGCACTGGCGACCCCTTGCAGACTGGAGGCACTGGCGGCCTGGCGGCACCGGCTCCTTGCAGACTGGCTGACTGGAGGCACAGGCGGCCCCTGGCTGACTGGCGGCACCGCTGGCCCCTGGCTGACTGGCGGCACTGGCGACCCCTGGCTGACTGGCGGCACTGGCGGCCCCTGGCTGACTGGCGGCACCGGCGGCCCCTGGCTGACTGGCGGCACTGGCGGCCCCTGGCTGACTGGCAGCACTGGCTGACTGGCGGCACTGGCGGCCCCTTGCAGACTGGAGGCACTGGCGGCACTGGCGGCCCCTTGCAGACTGGAGGCACTGGCGGCTCCTTGCAGACTGGCGGCACTGGCGGCTCCTTGCAGACTGGAGGCACAGGCGGCCCCTGGCTGACTGGAGGCACAGGCGGCCCCTGGCTGACTGGCGGCACCGCCGGCCCCTGGCTGACTGGCGGCACTGGCGGCCCCTGGCTGAGTGGCAGCACTGGCGGCCCCTGGCTGACTGGCGGCACTGGCGGCCCCTTGCAGACTGGCGGCAATGGCGGCCCCTTGCAGACTGGAGGCACTGGCGGCTCCTTGCAGACTGGCGGCACTGGCGGCTCCTTGCAGACTGGCGGCACTGGCGGCACTGGCGGCGCTGGGCAGACTGGCGACTCTGATGGCGCTGGGCAGACGGGTAGCTCAGATGGCGCTGGGCAGACTGGCGACTCTGATGGCGCTGGGCAGACGGGAAGCTCCGGCAACGCTGGAGAGGAAAGCTCTGGCAGCGCTGGACTGAGTAGCTCTGGCGCCTCTGGAATGAGGGGCTCTAGCGCCCCTGGACTGAGGGGCGGGAGCTCTCGCTGCGCTGAACAGGCGGGAGACTCCGGCAGCGCTGGAGAGGAGGAAGGCTCTAGCAGCGCTGGACAGGCGGGAGACTCTGGCAGCGCTGGAGAGGAGGAAGGCTCCGGCAGAGCTGAACAGGCGAGGCGCACTGTAGGCCTGATGCGTGGTGCTGGCACTGGTGGTACTGGGCCGATGACACGCACAGGAAGCCTGGTGTGGGGAGCTGCCACCGGAGGACTGGTGTGTGGAGGTGGTACTGGATAGACCGGACCGTGCAGGCGCACTGGAGCTCTTGAGCACCAAGCATGCCCAACCTTACCCGGGAGCCTGCCAGTGCGGCGAGGTGGAATAGCCCGCACTGGGCTATGCAGGCGAACCGGGAACACCGTGCGCAAGGCTGGTGCCATGTAAGCCGGCCCAAGGAGACGCACTGGAGACCAGATGCGTAGAGCCGGCTTCATGGCACTTGGCTCATGCTCACTCTAGCCCGGCCGATACACGGAGCTGGTATGTACCGCACCGGGCTATGCACCCACACTGGGGGCACCATGCGCTCCACCGCATAACACGGTGCCTGCCCGGTCTCTCTCGCATGCTGATCAACCATCTAAAATCACAATCACTATTCCAATGTCAAATTTTTGGTTCAGTTGTCACCCAAATGTATATCACTGCGTTTACAACCATTTATAGCGCATTCTGAAAGTATTCAGACCCTTTCACTTTTTCCATATTTTGTTACTTTACAGCCTTATTCTAAAATTGATAAAATAGTTTTTTCCCTTCATCAATCTATACACAATACCCCATAATGACAAAGCAAAAACTGATTTTTTATTTTTTTTGCAAACATTCAAAATAAAAATGTATTCAGACCCTTTACTCAGTACTTAGTTGAAACAACTTTGTTGAAGCAACTGTCCCTGCCGCTGATAAAACCAGAGCTTGAAACTCGAGGCCTATTGTATTGTCTATTTTTAGTTTAATTCTGGGTTGAATTGAAACAATAGCTGTTGATGACTTTGCAAATACTATATAGGCCTAAATAGTCTTATTGATCCTATATGAGGGTTAGAGTATGGTGACATTTCATTTGCTCTGTTAAACCTACCCTTTAGAATGACTTTGATAGCAACAGTGAATCTGTTGTTTTTAAGTGGAGCTCTCTCAGCAATCGTTCACACGATAGCGCATTGGTAATAGTCAGTGACATTGCTAAGCAGGGCTAGCTTGGTTAAAACTCTGGATTGGAGAACAACAGGATAGCTGTAGATAGATCAATTATCCTGTCGGAGGTGGATATAACGTTGAAGATCTGACATTGTTTTAAAGGTACAAATTCAACATATTTTATAGAAGGTTTGTCTATGTTGAAATTTGATTTCCACGATGACATGTTCCTGTGGTTGAAATTTCACCCTCAAAACATCAGTTGGTGTTGACTTATTTCAAATCCAAAGTATTTTACACGTAGATTCCACAAATGAAACGTTGATTCAACCAGTTTGTGAGCTCCTTGGCCACGCACACCCGTGTTGGGTTTGGAGATGAAAAACAGAAGCATAGTTGATGGGCCAGTAAAAATGTATAGTCATAAAAAAAAGAGTATTCTGCTGTTAATGTCGAAACATGATATTAGCAATTGGAATGTTTCACAATATTCAAACATTGGTGTACTGCGAAGCATTACCATACTGTTACATTTACATTTGAGTTTTTTTGTTTACAGCTATTTTGTTACATATACACTATTCATACATTTCACATGCATGTTACTTCTATACACATTATTACATGAAAGAAAATACTGTTTTATTTACACATTACATGTTAAATGGTACTCAGACAGGTATACATACAGGGCACTCTGTATCATTGGCTTTTCTAGCAGAACAGGACACTTCTATCCAGTGAACAGGCTTGTTAGAATAAAACACGGTCTTTGTCACATTCATTAAGCTGATAAGCCATTGGCAAAAAGACAGAACATGGTGTTCCAGGGGGCAGATGTACTCAGGCCAGATTGCGGAGCTCCCCAAAGCAATCATGACAAGACATTAACGCTCCCGCTTTGTTATGAGGCCTGCAGCCTCATTGAGTTCAATTACAGATCCCTTTAGGCCACCCGCTACTGTGTGTGTACATATAACACTGTCATATACCACCGTCCAATCTAGACTGGATTCCTAGATTCATCCTTCAGCGTCAACATATCCTCCAGCTCTCTCCCCGAGCCATTATAATGACCCACGGTGGTAGCGCACTGTTTACTAGAACACATCACAGACAAATGCTGCATTGTTCTTTCTAATAAGGAAGACTGAGGAAATACTGTGCCTGCGCTGAGCTTTGTTTTTGCTCTTTTTTTGCTCATGAATTTAAATATGCCTTTGAGGTAAAAACATAAGTTATTCTGAGGTGGAAGAGTCTGTTTGTCTCTCTCCAACCTGGCACATAGTATAGTATTGTACAGTATGAATATATTGAAATCTCCCCTGTGGATTTGGTAAACACATTTCTGGATGTTGAGGAAGGGAGGGTTAAAGGGAAAAGGTGTGTACCTTATTCTTATCTCAATGTCTTAGTGGCTCTCAAAGAAAGAAGACCTAAAGCACACTGAGGACTGAAGAGTCAAAATAGTATTTTTCCTGTCAGACACGGGACTCTTGGAGATTTGAGTTTGATTTACGTCCAGTATTCATTCAGTGACGTGCTTTTTAAAATGATCATTCAGTGACATGCACCAGAAGAGTATCAGGCACACTGATGCAATTTTACTGATGATACAATTGTTGGTTAAGTTGTTACTTTGTATTGATATTTCTCTATTTGAGACCATGTAATCAGAATTGCCATGTACATAGGGGCACAGGGGCTTCTGCCCCCTCACATTTGTCCTCTTTTTAATATTATTATATATATTTTTGTATATGATTATTTGTTATGTTTTTGTGGCTAGTAATACTACTTGTCACCTAGTAATTTTATGAAGTTAGCCTAGATAGGTTCCCAACCTACTAACAGCTACTAAGAAGTCATTTCAGGCTATCAATCATGTTAGAGTAGCTAGCTTGTATAACTATCTTAGCTGACATGCCTGCTGGCAAGGTTAGTAGACTTTAGAAAAGCAACAAATAACTAAAGCCCCGTTTATACCTGGTTCTAATTTGCATCCTTTGCCCTGATCTTGTCCACATTCTGATTGTGCCCACATTTTCAGACAGGTGCAGACAATTAAAAGACATGTCAGTGCATGTCAGAGCAATAACCAAGCCATGAGGTTGAAAAAATTGTCCGTAGAGCCCCCGAAACAGGATTGTGTGGAGGCACAGATCTGGGAAAGTGTACCAAACAATGCCTGCAGCATCCAAGAACATCATTCTTAAATGGAAGAAGTTTGGAACCACCAAGACTCTTCCCTGCGAAACTGAGCAATCGGGGGAGAAGTGCCTTGGTAAGGGAGGTAACCAAGAACCCAATGGTCACTCTGACAGAGCTCTAGAGTTCCTCTGTGGAGATGGGAGAACCTTCCAGAAGGACAACCATCTCTGCAGCACTCAACCAATCAGGCATTTATGGTAGAGTGGGCAGACGGAAGTTTGCCAAAAGGGTCCGAAAGAATCTCAGACAATGAGCAACAAGACTCTCTGGTCTGATGAAAACAAGCTTGAACTCTTTGGCCTGAATGGCAACCGTCACGTCTGGAGGAAACATAGCACCATCCCTACGGTGAAGAATGGTGGTGGCAGCATCATCCTGTGGGGATGTTTTCAGCGGCAAGGACTAGGAGACTAGTCAGGGTCGAGGCAAAGATGAACGGAGCAAAGTACAGAGATCCTTGATGAAAACCTGATCAAGACCTCAGACTGGAGTGAAGGTTAATCTTCCAACAGGACAACAACCCTAAACACAAAGCCAAGGCAACGCAGGAATGGCTTCGTGACAAGTCTCTGAATATCCTTGAGTGGCCCAGCCAGAGCCCAGATTTGTACCTGATCTAGCATCTCTGGACAGACCTGGAAATAGGTGTGCAGCAACGATCCCCATCCAACCTGACATAGCTTGAGAGGATCTGCGGAGAAGAATGGGAGAAATTCCCCAAATACAGGTGTGCCTAGCTTATAGCGTCATACCCAAGAAGACTTGAGGCTGTCATCGCTGCCAAAGTTGCTTCAACAAAGTACTGAGTAATCGCTGCCGAAGGTGCTTCAACAAAGTACTGAGTAAAGGGTCTGAATACTTATGTAAATTGTTTTTACGTCTAGTAAATGTGCAAGAATGTTGGAACCTGTTTTTGCTTTTTCATTTTGGGGTGTTGTGTATAGATTGATAGGGGTGGAAGCGTAGCCTAATGGTTAGAGTGTTGGACTAGTAACTGAAAGGTTGCAAGTTCAAATCCCCAAGGTACAAATCTGTCATTCTAGTTAACCCACTGCTCCTAGGCAGTCAATGAAAATAAGATTTTTTTCTTAACTGACTTGCCTAGTTAAATAAAGGTAAAGAAAATACAAATAATTGATGAGGGGAGAAAAAAATATGTAAGCAATTTTAGAATATGGCTGTAATGTAACAAAATGTGGAAAAAGTTAATGCATTGTGTATATGATATGTATATGATATGGTTTACATGTGTGGGGATTTAGCTGAGATTGTTCTTAAGAGTCAAGTAAGAGTCAAGTATATTTGTCCAGGCCTCAATTTTTATTGCTGTTGAAAATTCTTATGTTATGGGCAATGTTTTTCAGCATTGCTGCCTGCCGGCAATAATCTTCTCTAGTTGGTTGAGGGACCCAAGGGGCTGTCATTGCTAATTAACATAATAGATTGAAAGCATTGAATATTTAAATTCATGCACTTCCAAATTAATTGTGTAACTTTGCCCCAGAAGCATTTCACTGCAGGGCCTCATAATATGAAGGAATGTGCCTACCTGATTTAGGGGACACAGTGAACGGTGGGGAACAGTTTGTGTCAATTTCATTGTAAAACATTTCCTTGTTACAGTCTGTGAACAAACTTAAAATGTACAAGTTTATGGTTGAGATTACAGGATGCCAAGGTCATATTTTTCCATATTCTGTTCCAGTGTAAGTGTAGTTCATATTCAATTAGATCTGTGGACTATACTTTTTTTAAAGTTAGCTCAGAATATGAGCTTTTCCAAAAGTTGTTTATATATTATAGAGATCAGTCCTTTCGGGAATCAAGATAAATATAGAAAAAATGAGTTGCCTGGTAATGTGTATGGAATGTCTTGGAATGTTCTCCAACCATTATTGTCCATGATATTGGCAAGGGTACGGATTCCACATTTGGACCATTGGGGGAATACAAAAGGCCGCCCTCCAGATTGTAAGGCATTATTGTGAAATATTGGATTATGGGCATGTCATTGTCAGTCCCAGTTACATTGTTTTTCAAGTTTGTGCCAAATAGAAATTGTATGAGCAATAATAGGACCAAAGCGTAGTTTACATTGTTTCAGAGATATATCAGTGAAGACCACCTCTTCCAGGGCAATAGGAGACACCATATTTCTCTCTATACTGAGCCAGATGGCAGAAGAATGTCTGAACCAATTTAGGATGGGACGAAATGCTACAGCCTGGAAATACAATTTAAAGTTAGTTACGGATAATCCTCCTACATCTTTCCCTCTTTCTAAATGTATCATTTCTTCTGGATGGTTTACCTTGACATATACATTTTGAAGCCACACTAGAAATTGTATCCAGAAGGGGAGCATTGAAATACATAAATTATAGTCAATTTGACAATAGATATTCTGCCGTTTAAAGCAATTGGGATGTTATTCCATCTACTGAGGTCGGATTGAATTGATTTGAGTATTCGGTTAAAGTGTCTGGTTTTATCTAAAAAAGGAAATATCTACTCCCAAATATTTGAAATGGGAAACAATTGGGATTCCACAAGTAGTCCTCTTGTAACTGTTTTCTTTACTTGAAGGAGAGGCGGACCAAAACGCAGCGTGGTTTCTATTCATGGTTCTTTAATTTATAAAGACACTATACATGAATAAACTAACAAAACAAGAAATGTGAAGAAAAAAAACAGCCCTATCTGGTGCAAACACAGAGACAGGAACAATCACCCACAAACACACTGTCACGGCTTTCGTCTGTAGAAGGAGGAGCGGACCAAAATGCAGCGTGGTTGTTATTTTATTTTAATAAAGAAACTGTACACAAATAAACTAACAAACCAACAAACGTGCAAAAACCTAAAACAGTCCTATCTGGTGCAAAACACAGAGACAGGAACAATCACCCACAAACACACAGTGAAACCCAGGCTACCTAAATATGGTTCCCAATCAGAGACAATGACTAACACCTGCCTCTGATTGAGAACCATATCAGGCCAGACATAGAAATAGACAAACAAGACATCCAACATAGAATGCCCACTCAGATCACACCCTGACCAACCAAAACATAGAAACATACAAAGTAAACTATGGTCAGGGTGTGACACACACAGTGAAACCCAGGCTACCTAAGTATGATTCTCAATCAGAGACAACTAATGACACCTGCCTCTGATTGAGAACCATACTAGGCCAAAACATAGAAGTACCCAAATCATAGAAAAACAAACATAGACTGCCCACCCCAACTCACGCCCTGACCATACTAAATAATGACAAAACAAAGGAAATAAAGGTCAGAACGTGACACCTCTATCGGGGTCTTGAAAGTCCGTAGGGCTGATTTGGTTAGATTAATTTTATAACGAGATGAAGCTGAATTTATCTATGATCCTCAAGGTGTTTGGGATCGATTGAGATACATTGTATGGATTTAGTGACATATCGTCTGCATATAATGAGATGAAGTGATTGGTAGATTGAGAAATTGCTGTCATTTCCCTTTGATTGACGAATTGCCTGGGCCAGAGGTTTCATTGATAATAAGAATAGCAGAGGCCAAAATTGGATTACCTTGTCTGCTGCTTCTAGTGATTCTGAATGGCAGAGATATGAACTATTTTAACTATGGCTGAGGGATTGGCATATAGTATTTTTATCATATTAATGAAATTGTAGCCAATTCTCATATGTTCCAAGACAGACCAGAGATATGTCTATTCTAGTCTATCAAAAGTTTTTCTGCATCGAGAGATAATACAGCCCAAGGAGCTGTTTCTGATGAAGCATCTAAGATATGTAATAGTCGACGAAGGTTATCCGAGGATAAATGCTTTTTGTCAAACACGCTTTGGGGAAGTAAGTCTCGAGACAAGATGAACACATTTTGGAAACCAGTTTAATATCTGTGTTCATCAAAGATAGCAGCCAATATTGAAAACACTGGGTGGCATCCTTACCTTTTTTAAATAAAAGTGACATTCGTGCCGTGATCACATCTCTCCCAAATTAACCTTTGTGAACGGCTGGCTGTGTTAATAATTTTGAGCAATAGTGGATCTAATTGATTCCAAAATGTTTGAAGCTGCAATATGTAACTTTTTAGGTGACGTGACCATATTCACATAGAAATATGAGTTATAGATATGTAATTGTCATTGAAAGCAAGTCTAAGAAGCAGTAGATTGGCTCTATGTGCTCTATTTCTGTTTCCTGTTCGTAAGTTTTGTTTTTGCGAATTTCACTTTCGGTTTTGTACACCAGCTGAAAATACAATATTTTCGGGTTAAGGAAAATATATTTCACAGCGGTTTAGATAGTACAATGATTCTCTACACTATACTTGCTTATTTTGTAAAATTGAACTAAAACTAGGCAAACTATTAGAATGTTAGCAACCAGGAAATGCCGGAGTCATTACTGCATAGTGCACCTGTAATAGACCCCAGGAGGAATATTGTCCCATCCAGGTGATTTGCCTTTTTTCATGCTATCCAATGCCATTGAGAGAGATTTGGTCTCCCAGCGAGGTGGCTTCCTCTGTTGAGAGAAGATAGGTTCTTAATTATTTTAGAAAGATTTTAGTCTGGCTTGGTGTGGATTTACAATCAGAGGATTCATTTGGGTTCTGATAGTAATTCAGCTGTTTCAGATTCAATAGTTTCTGTATCAGCTATTTTATCATTACTGCAGAGCTTGTTAGCCAGTAAATGAATGGAACGATTACTATGGAAGTAATGGTTGAGTTTTACTCGATGGATGGCAAATTCTGCTTCCTGTCTCATAATTACAGTTCACAACATTTCCAGTTCTGACATCTTCTTTAATTAAAGTGGAAAGTCTCCAAACGTTCCACTTTAGTTGAGTAGGTATCCACTTTAGAAGTGAGCAGAGCAAGATATTCATTAATCAATTTTAATTGCAAGTCGAAGGCAGAGGTCATTTCCTCACGAACAATCTCTAGGATAGTAGAGTCCAACGCTTTCTGTTGTCAGGTTTTGAGAGCCGCCATGTTCCCACAAGTGAATAGTGAACAGAAAAATACCAGCTGCTGGAGCTAAATAGACATGCTATTGTTCAATGTAATACATTGTAACACTAATCCACACTTGAAAATGATTTGTTTTTAAATTAAAGCCATGAGAAAGCCACACTTTTCATTGTTTTACAATACTTTTTTTATATAGCTGTGAAATAATTTGCATAAAGGAAGGGACCAGGAAATCTGATCACAATGCAGACACAGTGGACGGATAACAGACACATTTTAATAACATGTGTAGACACATTTCTGGAAATATAGGCACAATCACAATGTAGACAAGATCAGGACAAAGTAACCATGTTAGTACCAGGTATTAACAAGGTTTAAATGTACTGAATAAGGCTAATTCCTTTCAATATTTTACCCAGATTTTCACAGAGATGAGTATTTAGTTTATAACTTCCCACACTGCCCCTACTCGGATGGTATCGCGCCGTCCCAACCTTCGCTCTCTCTCCCCCGCTACTCTTTCCTCTTCCATCCTTTCATCTCTTCCCTCTGCTCATACCTTCTCCAACCTTTCTCCTGACTCTGCCTCCTCAACCCTCCTCTCTTCCCTTTCTGCATCCTTTGACTCTCTATGTCCCCTATCCTCCAGGCCGGCTCGGTCCTCCCCTCCCGCTCCGTGGCTCGATGACTCATTGCGAGCTCACAGAACAGAGCTCCGGGCAGCCGAGCGGAAATGGAGGAAAACCCGCCTCCCTGCGGACCTGGCATCCTTTCACTCCCTCCTCTCTACATTTTCCTCCTCTGTCTCTGCTGCTAAAGCCACTTTCTACCACTCTAAATTCCAAGCATCTGCCTCTAACCCTAGGAAGCTCTTTGCCACCTTCTCCTCCCTTCTGAATCCTCCTCCCCCTCCCCCCCTCCTCCCTCTCTGCAGATGACTTCGTCAACCATTTTGAAAAGAAGGTCGACGACATCCGATCCTCGTTTGCTAAGTCAAACGACACCGCTGGTTCTGCTCACACTGCCCTACCCTGTGCTCTGACCTCTTTCTCCCTCTCTCTCCAGATGAAATCTCGCTTCTTGTGACGGCCGGCCGCCCAACAACCTGCCCGCTCGACCCTATCCCCTCCTCTCTCCTCCAGACCATTTCCGGGGACCTTCTCCCTTACCTCACCTCGCTCATCAACTCATCCCTGACCGCTGGCTACGTCCCTTCCGTCTTCAAGAGAGCGAGAGTTGCACCCCTTCTGAAGAAACCTACACTCGATCCCTCCGATGTCAACAACTACAGACCAGTATCCCTTCTTTCTTTTCTCTCCAAAACTCTTGAACGTGCCGTCCTTGGCCAGCTCTCCCTCTATCTCTCTCAGAATGACCTTCTTGATCCAAATCAGTCAGGTTTCAAGACTAGTCATTCAACTGAGACTGCTCTTCTCTGCATCACGGAGGCGCTCCGCACTGCTAAAGCTAACTCTCTCTCCTCTGCTCTCATCCTTCTAGACCTATCGGCTGCCTTCGATACTGTGAACCATCAGATCCTCCTCTCCACCCTCTCCGAGTTGGGCATCTCCGGGCGCGGCCCACGCTTGGATTGCGTCCTACCTGACAGGTCGCTCCTACCAGGTGGCGTGGCGAGAATCTGTCTCCTCGCCACGCGCTCTCACCACTGGTGTCCCCCAGGGCTCTGTTCTAGGCCCTCTCCTATTCTCGCTATACACCAAGTCACTTGGCTCTGTCATAACCTCACATGGTCTCTCCTATCATTGCTATGCAGACGACACACAATTAATCTTCTCCTTTCCCCCTTCTGATGACCAGGTGGCGAATCGCATCTCTGCATGTCTGGCAGACATATCAGTGTGGATGACGGATCACCACCTCAAGCTGAACCTCGGCAAGACGGAGCTGCTCTTCCTCCCGGGAAGGACTGCCCGTTCCATGATCTCGCCATCACGGTTGACAACTCCATTGTGTCCTCCTCCCAGAGCGCTAAGAACCTTGGCGTGATCCTGGACAACACCCTGTCGTTCTCAACCAACATCATGGCGGTGGCCCGTTCCTGTAGGTTCATGCTCTACAACATCCGCAGAGTACGACCCTGCCTCACCCAGGAAGCGGCGCAGGTCCTAATCCAGGCACTTGTCATCTCCCGTCTGGATTACTGCAACTCGCTGTTGGCTGGGCTCCCTGCCTGTGCCATTAAACCCTACAACTCATCCAGAACGCCGCAGCCCGTCTGGTGTTCAACCTTCCCAAGTTCTCTCACGTCACCCCGCTCCTCCGCTCTCTCCACTGGCTTCCAGTTGAAGCTCGCATCCGCTACAAGACCATGGTGCTTGCCTACGGAGCTGTGAGGGAACGGCACCGCAGTACCTCCAGGCTCTGATCAGGCCCTACACCCAAGCAAGGGCACTGCGTTCATCCTCCTCTGGCCTGCTCGCCTCCCTACCATTGAGGAAGTACAGTTCCCGCTCAGCCCAGTCAAAACTGTTCGCTGCTCTGGCCCCCAATGGTGGAACAAACTCCCTCACGACGCCAGGACAGCGGAGTCAATCACCACCTTCCGGAGACACCTGAAACCCCACCTCTTCAAGGAATACCTAGGATAGGATAAGTAATCCTTCTCACCCCCCCCCTTAATGACTTAGATGCACTATTGTAAAGTGGCTGTTCCACTGGATGTCAGAAGGTGAATTCACCAATTTGTAAGTCGCTCTGGATAAGAGCGTCTGCTAAATGACTTAAATGTAAATGTAAATGTAAATAATAATAAAAAAAGAACCACCAGTCAGGAGCATACAGACAGCTCAAGAGGATCAAGCATAATGATTATGGCTCTAGATTTCAGGAAATGGCTGTTTCAGATATATGAAAAATGTGAAATTCTCCAACTTAAAGGAAAATGCATCAAACAGCTGTATTTCTTTTTTTGGAAAGTTATATATCTTGAAAACTTGATTGCTGACATGCAAAACATGCTGGTACTATATCAACAATGGACTAATGAAATAAATACCAAAAGACAGTTTTTGGGTGGAATTCTTCTTTAAGGACGGTGGCCTTAGCACCCCTCTGAACTGCCTACACTACCCCTCCCCCACTACTACTACATCCATGCGAATGTGCTGTAGGGGATCCACTGACTAATTACAGGCTATTAGTAAACTGACTGCAATTTAACATGACATTGAAATATGAGTTTATTTTTGAAATAGCTCAGTGTAATATACAGTCATCTCCAAAAGTATTGGGACAATGACAAATGTTTTTTATATCATACCCCCAGACATGCTAACCTCTCACCGTTAAAATAACAGGGGAGGTTAGCATTTTATATCATACCCCCAGACATGCTAACCTCTCACCGTTAAAATAACAGGGGAGGTTAGCATTTTATATCATACCCCCAGACATGCTAACCTCTCACTGTTAAAATAACAGGGGAGGTTAGCATTTTATATCATACCCCCAAGACAGGCTAACCTCTCACCGTTAAAATAACACGGGAGGTTAGCATTTTATATCATACCCCCAGACATGCTAACCTCTCACCATTACAATAACAGGGGAGGTTAGCATTTTATATCATACCCCCAGACATGCTAACCTCTCACCATTACAATAACAGGGGAGGTTAGCATTTTATATCATACCCCCAGACATGCTAACCTCTCACCATTACAATAACAGGGGAGGTTAGTATTTTATATCATACCCCCAGACATGCTAACCTCTCACCGTTAAAATAACAGGGGAGGTTAGCATTTTATATCATACCCCCAGACATGCTAACCTCTCACCGTTAAAATAACAGAGGAGGTTAGCATTTTATATCATACCCCCAGACATGCTAACCTCTCACCGTTAAAATAACAGGGGAGGTTAGCATTTTATATCATACCCCCAGACATGCTAACCTCTCACCGTTAAAATAACAGGGGAGGTTAGCATTTTATATCATACCCCCAGACATGCTAACCTCTCACCGTTAAAATAACAGGGGAGGTTAGTATTTTTTAGTGGGGGTATGACATTTGTGTATGTAATTTCTCACTCATCATTATTCACAATTCATTCAGAACTATTCATAATAATGGAACTGTAGCATCTACATTAATGTAGAAGTGTTTAGAAACATATTCTATTCTTATTTACAATAAATGTGACTCCAAAATGACACAATACATTATTTACCATTCATTTCTATTGAACACAAAATAACCTGAAACACAACCAAAACAAACAGCAAATGCATCCAACAAGTTTGTAGTCACAAGTTTGATGTAATCATTGCGTGCTAGGAATATGGGACCAAATACAAAACTTTTGACTACTTTAATACACATGTAAGTGAATTTGTCTCAATACCGTTGGTCCCCTAAAATGGTGGGACTATTTGGTGCAAATTTGCATAGCTTGCATTTGGATTACTGATATAATGTTATTTGGTTTGTTAACTGGATTTGTCCTGACATCAGTGAGTTCTTGTTTCTTGCTTTTGATTATTATTTGTGTCCTTGTTTGACATGTTTACTGCCCTGTTAGGAGCTAGTAACACAATCATTTCACTGCACTGTTAGGAGCTAGTAACACAATCATTTCACTGCACTGTTAGGAGCTAGTAACACAATCATTTCACTGCCATGTTAGGAGCTAGTAACACACTCATTTCACTGCCATGTTAGGAGCTAGTAACACAATCATTTCACTGCACTGTTAGGAGCTAGTAACACAATCATTTCACTGCCATGTTAGGAGCTAGTAACACACTCATTTCACTGCCATGTTAGGAGCTAGTAACACAATCATTTCACTGCACTGTTAGGAGCTAGTAACACAATCATTTCACTGCACTGTTAGGAGCTAGTAACACAATCATTTCACTGCACTGTTAGGAGCTAGTAACACAATCATTTCACTGCCATGTTAGGAGCTAGTAACACAATCATTTCACTGCCATGTTAGGAGCTAGTAACACAATCATTTCACTGCACTGTTAGGAGCTAGTAACACAATCATTTCACTGCACTGTTAGGAGCTAGTAACACAATCATTTCACTGCCCTGTTAGGAGCTAGTAACACAATCATTTCACTGCACTGTTAGGAGCTGGTTACACAATCATTTCACTGCACTGTTAGGAGCTGGTTACACAATCATTTTGCTGCACCCGCTATAGCATCTGCCAAACTGTGTACGTGACCAATTAACTTTGATTTGATTTGAGACGGTGTATGTCTGTAGTACCCAGAGGCAGTACCCAGAGGCAGTCAGCTCACCTGGACCTTCAAATGTCTCCTCTCAGATATGTAGAATTGACTTGGTCAGCCAGTCCCAGATGATGATGATATATTTATTTATTTAAAGGTTATTGGTTTTGTGAAAAGGTCTGAGGTGAAAAAAAACTATGAAGAAACAAAAGACCAGACCATGTACCATGTGTCAGTCATCCATAATTAGTGGTCCAAACATTAACACGCCATTTCTGACATTGAGATTGGCAGAATTTGCAGAAAGTAGACACGTCCTTCCTGTAAGTTGTAAGTCCTCTGACAGGAAGTCAGTTCTGGGAGTTTGCTACTGCCGTCTAAAGCAGGGCTGTTCAATTCCAGCCCCGGAGGGCCGGAACACTTCTGTTTTTTGTTTCTACCTGCTAGTTAGTTGCACTCACCTGGTGTCCCAGGTCTGAATTAGTCCCTTATTAGGAGTAGAGGATGAAATCCAGAAGTGTTTCTGCCCTCCAGGACCGACATTGAACAGCCCTTCTCTAAAGGATGGGGTGTGTAATGGTCAGGGTCTATTGACTTCTCTACATTTAGATTTAGATGTTAGTCATTTAGCAGATGCTGTTATCCAGAGTGACTTACAATAAGTGCATTAATCTTAAGATAGCAAGGTGAGACATCCACATATCACAGTCGTAACATGTACTTTCCCTCAATAAAGTAGTTTTCTCCAGAATGTCTTCTCTAGGATGTATTTAAACCTATCAATTTAAACCTTAAAATCCCCCCCTCAATCTGAAGGGTATGATTTATGTGAGTGTGATGGTAGGGATGATGCAAATTACTTTGTCATTGGTCAGAAATTGCACCTGATCAGACTGTTGAACCTTCAAAAGCAGAGACAGCAGAGATGGGGTAGAGAAACCTGTAAATGAGCTGAATTTAAACACACCTCACAGGAAGTTGATAGAACTTTGCCGGCCCAGACTATAATTATAATTTTTAATTTTCTCTGCAGACAGGCAGTGGAATGCTACATTTATGGACAACTCTTGACATAATTGCTAGACCAGAGTGGTGAACAACCATGGGCATGTTGTCAGGAATCTGCTTTAGCCAACACAAACCCAGCTAGCTCTTAACGTTCTGAGAACCATATGTTTCTTAGAGCTTGGTGAGAGCATGGTTGTCCTATGGTTATTTTGCATACTTTAACAGAACGTTTCCTACAAGTTCAAACATGGTTACATTTAATACAAATTGTTTGAATGTTCTATGAAAATTCTCCAACTGGTTTGACAGTTCAGAGAATGTTAAGAAACAACATTCTTCTGTGGGAATTTCAGTACTTCAGCATAATATTTAAGAAAACGATCCCAAAAAAAGAGAACGTTCTAAGAATTGTATTTAAAAACATACAAATTCCGTTCTCAGCATCAATAAAAATGTCTCTATCCTCGATCTTGTTAAGTGTGTTCAGGTATGTTGGCTATGTCCACTATTTGGCCACACCTTATTTTAATAAGTTCTTGTTTCCTTTGAAAATGGATCTGTTTTAATAGACAAAAATGAACAGCTTTGTATGTGTAAAAAAACATGGCATGCTAGCTCCAACCTGGTGGTGCAGTGGACTAATTCCATGGATAGAAACCCAAAGATTATATGTTTGAATCTCTGATGCCATGTTTGATGCCGTCACAATTAAAAATGTGTTTGCATGATTAATGCCTAAGGAATTTATTTTCCATCTGTCCTATGTGCTTGGAGTTTAAAAAAGTCAACCCAAAAAAGCAGTGTTATTAAATCTTTATACATAAATGTTCCCCAGGACAGGAGAAATGTTCAATTCTGTTTTCAGAACGTTTAAAAAAAAACATTTAGTTTTACCTGTCAGAAAACATATGGCTTCGTTCCCACAACCAATGCAAAACCAAACGCATTCGTTCCCACAACTTCCAAGGAAGCAAATGTGCTAGCTGGGAAGCCTTTTAGAATTAGAGGAGAATGAGAACTAATACAAATCACATCACTGCATGGGTCCTGAACAGATGCCATGAGTCAGGGGCAGAAATAGAAAGCAGTAGGAAAGTCTGCCTTTGCTAGCCTGCCTGTTTGATAAGAGTAATAGCATGTGACATGGAGGTTCAAAGAGGTGACTGAGGGAAACTTTCCACCCTAACTTGTAGCTCCCAGTTTGTAAACTTAATTTGGGCGGCTGTATGTCAGAACCCCACATCAACGCAATGTCAAGTTGTTGCATTACCAGCAGAACTGTAAACATCTTAAATAAAATATACCCAGCTAACAACAAACGTTCCTACAACTTTAGAGAACATTCCCTTAAGTGTCTCATTCAGTTATTTACTCATGTTTTCATAGGAATGTTCCCGTGATGTGCAAGGAATTTTTCCAAGAGACCATTCCCTTAATATCGAATAGAACTTACCCAGAATTCGTTATAATGTTCTCAGAACTTAAGGTATTAATGTTCTAGACACTCTTTATGGGAACCTTTCAAGAACATTCATGTGTCCAGTTTTCTGTGGGTTAGGAGAATATTCAATCAAGGTTATGGACAAAGGCACAAAGATGGGAGCCAAAATTCCATAAATGTGTGAAGAGGATAAATCTATACACATTATGATAAGGGACCGATCAGAATTGTACTGGGGGAGGGGCGGGTCCAACTCAAGGTGTCATAAAATAAAAAGCACCCCCTTCCCCCAACGTTATAAATGTTTTCAAATGTCCATCCCCTTGTACTGTAAAATACATTTACCACCCTAACACCTCATAGAAGGAACTAAAAATAATGTTTATTTACACAAAAAAAACATTAACTGTGTTTAGAAACATGGATATCATCTTCAGTATGCTTTTGTGGCACAGTCGATGCAGCGCAAGGCTACAGGACAGAAAGATGAGGGTTCTCCGACCACAGACCACCACCACTCTTCCTGCCTGTTTCAATACACTACAATCAGAGCTGGCTGAAGACAATGATCAGCTTAGGGGAAATCTGGTTTTCTAAATTTTGATGATCTATTTCTTATTATATCAAATATATGCACATGCTTTTCCTTCACTCTGTGGTCCAACTCCCTTACACAGCCAGGATGTGTGTTGGGACATTGTCCTGTTGAAAAACAAATGATAGTCCCACTAAGCGCAAACCAGATGGAATTTGCGTATCGCTGCAGAATGCTGTGGTATCCATGTTGGTTAAGTGTGTGTTGAAAACTAAATAAATTACTGACAGTGTCACCAGCAAAGCACCCCCACACCATCACACCTCCTCCTCCATGCTTCACTGTGGACACCACACATGCAAAGATCATCCATTCACATACTCTGCATCTCACAAAGACACTGCAGTTGGAACCAAAAATCTCAAATTTGGACTAATCAGACCAAAGTATTCAGACCCTTTACTCAGTACTTTGTTGGAGCACCTTTGGCAGCAACTACAGCCTCGAGTCTTCTTGGGTATGACGCTACAAGCTTGGAACATCTGTCTTGGGGAGTTTCTCCCATTCTTCTCTGCAGATCCTCTCAATGGATGGGGAGCGTGGCTGCACAGCTATTTTCAGGTCTCATCAGAGATGTTCTATTGGGTTCAGTCCGGGCTCTGGCTGGTCCACTCAAGGGCATTCAGAGACTTGTCCTGAAGTCACACCTGCGTTGACTTGGCTGTGTGCTTAGGGTCGTTGTCCTGTTGGAAGGTGACCAACAACGACGAGACGGCCTACAGGGAGGAGGTGAGGGCCCTCGGAGTGTGGTGTCAGGAAAGAGTTCAATCTTGGTTTCATCAGACCAGATAATCTTGTTTCTCATGGTCTGAAAGTCCTTTCAGTGCCTTTTGGCATCCTCCGAGCTGGCTGTCATGTGCCCTTTACTGAGGAGTGGCTTCTGTCGGCCACTACCATGAAACCCTGATTTAGTCGAGTGCAGCAGAGATGGTTGTCCTTCTGGAAGGTTCTCCCATCTCCACAGAGGAACTCTGGAGCTCTATCAGAGTGACAATCGGGTTCTTGGTCACCTCCCTGACCAAGGCCCTTCTCCCCCAATTGCTCAGTTTGGCAGGGCGGCAGGCTCTAGCACGAGTCTTGCTGGTTCCAAACTTATTCCATTTAAGAATGATAGAAAAAGTCAAGGGGTCTGCATACTTTCCGAATGCACTGTATATATGGTTATGACTGTCTCGTAGCGTGTTATGACACTGGGTTATGTGTTATGACTGTCTCGTAGCGTGTTATGACACTGGGTTATGATGTGTTATGACTGTCTCATAACGTGTTATGACACTGGGTTATGATGTGCTATGACTGTCTCGTAGCGTGTTATGACACTGGGTTATGATGTGTTATGACTGTCTCGTAGCGTGTTATGACACTGGGTTATGATGTGTTATGACTGTCTCGTAGCGTGTTATGACACTTGGTTATGATGTGTTATGACTGTCTCGTAACGTGTTATGACACTGGGTTTTGATGTGTTATGACTGTCTCGTAGCGTGTTATGACACTTGGTTATGATGTGTTATGACTGTCTCATAGCGTGTTATGACACTTGGTTATGATGTGTTATGACTGTCTCATAGCGTGTTATGACACTGGGTTATGATGTGTTATGACTGTCTCAGAGCGTGTTATGACACTGGGTTATGATGTGTTATGACTGTCTCGTAGCGTGTTATGACACTGGGTTATGATGTGTTTCGACTGTCTCATAACGTGTTATGACACTGGGTTATGATGTGTTATGA